>NW_026610575.1:0-224736 GCF_029499605.1 Hyla sarda
GGGGAACTATACTGCCAACCTAATGTGGGGAGCTATACTGCACCTAATGTGGAGGGAACTGTACTGCACCTAATGTGGAGAGCTATACTGTACCTAATGTGGTGAACTATACTGCATCTAATGTGCGGGAACTATACTGCACCTAATGAGGGGGGGGTGGGGATTATATACTGCACCTAATGTGGGGGAACTATAATGCCAGCCTAATGTGGAGAGCTATACTGCACCTAATGTGCAGGGAACTGTACTGCACCTAATGTGGAGAGCTATACTGCACCTAATGTGGGGAACTATACTGCACCTAATGTGGGGGCACTATACTGCACCTAATGAGGGGGGGGGGGACTATATACTGCACCTAATGTGGGGGAACTATACTGTCAACCTAATGTGGGGAGCTATACTGTACCTAATGAGGGGGGGGGGAGGACTATATATTGCACCTAATGTGGGGGAACTATACTGCCAACCTAATGTGGGGATCTATACTGCACCTAATGTGGAGGGAACTGTACTGCACCTAATGTGGAGAGCTATACTGCAACTAATGTGGAGAACTATACTGCACCTAATGTGGAGAACTATACTGCACCTAATGTGGGGAGAACTATACTGCACCTAATGTGGGGAGAACTATACTGCACCTAATGTGGGGAGAACTATACTGCACCTAATGTGGGGGACTATACTGCACCTAATGTGGGGAGAACTATACTGCACCTAATGTGGGGGAACTATACTGTACCTAATATGGGGAGAACTATACTGCACCTGAAGTGGGGGAACTATACAGCCAACCTAATGTGGGGGAACTATACTGCACCTAATGTGGGGGACTGTACTGCACCCAATGTGGGGGACTATACTGCACCTAATGTGGGGAGAACTATACTGCAACTAATGTGAAGAGCTATACTGCACCTAATGTGGGGGAACTATACTGCACCTAATGTGGGGAACTATACTGCACCTAATGTGGGGAACTACACTGCACCTAATGTGGGGGAACTATACTGCACCTAATGAGGGGGGACTATATACTGCACCTAATGTGGGGGAACTATACTGCCAACCTAATGTGGGGAGCTATACTGCACCTAATGTGGAGGGAACTGTACTGCACCTAATGTGGAGAGCTATACTGTACCTAATGTGGTGAACTATACTGCATCTAATGTGCGGGAACTATACTGCACCTAATGAGGGGGGGGGATTATATACTGCACCTAATGTGGGGGAACTATAATGCCAGCCTAATGTGGAGAGCTATACTGCACCTAATGTGCAGGGAACTGTACTGCACCTAATGTGGAGAGCTATACTGCACCTAATGTGGAGAGCTATACTGCACCTAGTGTGGGGAGAACTATACTGCACCTAATGTGGGGAGAACTATACTGCACCTAATGTGGGGAGAACTATACTGCACCTAATGTGGGGAGAACTATACTGCACCTAATGTGGGGAGAACTATACTGCACCTAATGTGGGGAGAACTATACTGCACCTAATGTGGGGAGAACTATACTGCACCTAATGTGGGGAGAACTATACTGCACCTAATGTGGGGGAACTATACTGTATCTAATGTGGGGAGAACTATACTGCACGTGAAGTGGGGGAACTATACTGCACCTAATGTGGGGAGAACTATACTGCACCTAATGTGGGGAACTATACTGCACTTAATGTGGGGAACTATACTGCACCTAATGTGGAGAGCTATACTGCACCTAATGTGGGGAGAACTATACTGCACCTAATGTGGGGGAACTATACTGCACCTAATGTGGGGAGAACTATACTGCACCTAATGTGGGGAGAACTATACTGCACCTAATGTGGGGAGAACTATACTGCACCTAATGTGGCGGACTATACTGCACCTAATGTGGGGGAACTATACTGTACCTAATGTGGTTAGAACTATACTGCACCTAAAGTGGGGGAACTATACAGCACCTGAAGTGGGGGAACTATACTGCACCTGAAGTGGGGGACTATACTGCACCTAATGTGGGGGACTATACTGCACCTAATGTGGGGGACTATACTGCACCTAATGTGGGGGACTATACTGCACCTAATGTGGGGGAACTATACTGCACCTAATGTGGGGAGAACTATACTGCACCTGAAGTGGGGGAACTATACTGCACCTAATGTGGGGAGAACTATACTGCACCTAATGAGGGGGACTATACTGCACCTAATGTGGGGGAACTATACTGCACCTAATGTGGGGAACTATACTGCACCTAATGTGGAGAGCTATACTGCACCTAGTGTGGGGAGAACTATACTGCACCTAATGTGGGGAGAACTATACTGCACCTAATGTGGGGAGAACTATACTGCACCTAATGTGGGGAGAACTATACTGCACCTAATGTGGGGAGAACTATACTGCACCTAATGTGGGGAGAACTATACTGCACCTAATGTGGGGAGAACTATACTGCACCTAATGTGGGGAGAACTATACTGCACCTAATGTGGGGGAACTATACTGTATCTAATGTGGGGAGAACTATACTGCACGTGAAGTGGGGGAACTATACTGCACCTAATGTGGGGAGAACTATACTGCACCTAATGTGGGGAACTATACTGCACTTAATGTGGGGAACTATACTGCACCTAATGTGGAGAGCTATACTGCACCTAATGTGGGGAGAACTATACTGCACCTAATGTGGGGGAACTATACTGCACCTAATGTGGGGAGAACTATACTGCACCTAATGTGGGGAGAACTATACTGCACCTAATGTGGGGAGAACTATACTGCACCTAATGTGGCGGACTATACTGCACCTAATGTGGGGGAACTATACTGTACCTAATGTGGTTAGAACTATACTGCACCTAAAGTGGGGGAACTATACAGCACCTGAAGTGGGGGAACTATACTGCACCTGAAGTGGGGGACTATAATGCACCTAATGTGGGGGACTATACTGCACCTAATGTGGGGGACTATACTGCACCTAATGTGGGGGACTATACTGCACCTAATGTGGGGGAACTATACTGCACCTAATGTGGGGAGAACTATACTGCACCTGAAGTGGGGGAACTATACTGCACCTAATGTGGGGAGAACTATACTGCACCTAATGAGGGGGACTATACTGCACCTAATGTGGGGGAACTATACTGCACCTAATGTGGGGGAACTATACTGCACACCTAATGTGGGGGAGCTATACTCTTTACCTAATGTGGGGGGAACTATACAAAAATATAAAATTGTACTATTTTGATCCCTATAACTCTTATTTTTCTGTATATGGGGATGTGAGGGTAATTTTTTGCGCTGTGATTTGTAGTTTTTATCGGTACCATTTTTGTTTTGATGGGACTTTTCAATAGCTTTTTAGATATTTTTTTTACAGTATTTGAAGTGACCAAAATTGTTCAAATCTAGTTAGTGCACTACTATGACTTTTGGGGCCCCACTTTTGATTTTGCCTAAGGCCATGCTAAGCCTAAAACCGGCCCTGATTATAAGGGAGTGTTGTGCCATTTTACTTTTTGAATTTGTGGTGGACTATGATCAGGTCTTGGTCGCTGACACCACTTTATTGAAAAATTTGGCAAAGTACTGGTGTATTCCTTCTGTGATATATATATATATGTATAGCCACGCAAAGTGATACGCCTGTGCTCGGTGGCTGTTTGCCGGCACAATGACACAATGCTGTGGGGCTGGTATACAGTAATTTCCAGGGCTGGATTTCATCCCCAGTCCGGCCCTGTCCCAAGGATAGGGGATAAGTTTCAGATTGCGGGGGTCCGACCGCTGGGGGGCCCCGTGATCTCCTGTACGGGGCCCTGGCTCGCTGGCCAGATAGCGCAGGTTGACCGCCAGATGAAGGGGCAGCCGACACGCCCCCTCAAAAAAAGCGCTATAGCAGAGCCAGAAATTGCCAAAGGCAGCGCTGCATCAGTCCCCCAAAAAATGTGAGTTCCTGGATTTAAATATCTATATTCAGGATGGCTGTTCGCATACTGCCAACTATTTTAAGGAGGTGAATGCAAACAGATACCTCGACTTTAACAGTTGCCATCTTAAATAATGGAAGAAGAACATTCCATTCGGTCAAATGAAAAGAATCCGAAGGAATTGTTCTTCCACACAAAAATACCTACAACAACTAGAGAACCTGGAGGATCGTTTTAAACAAAAAGGGTATCCCAAACCCCTTATACAAGGAGCACGCCAGAGAGTGGACGAATTAGAACAAAGTGCTTGCTTGAAAAATAATAAACAGGGTAATGCAGAGGGGGGTTATAATGATGAATTTGATTCTGTTTTTCTAACTAGGTATTACACTTCACACACCAATATTTTTTTATTATTTTTTTTATTTTTTTTTGTATAGGTAATATCACCAGCTCATATTATTGTGTCATGATTACTGGCACCATATGTAGTCCCCCAGTTATTCTTCTTTAGATGTTTTCCGTGTCCTGTGCAGTATCTCTCCCAGAAGTCCACTTGATGGCCCCCGTGGTGGTCTACACCCCGAAGTCATCAATTTTTACTCTAAGAGAGAGTGTGCAGCTGTTTCTGGAGACGGTCAACAATAACCTCTGCATGGTGGAATAATAGGTCACGATGTTTATCAGGATCAGTAGAAGCATCACCCACTCGATGATTATGATGGGGATTTCACGGATCTCGTCCCAGTCTTCATCATTATGGAATAATTCCTTTAATGTTTCATATCCAAAATAGAAAACTACACAGACAAAAGTCAGGCCACAGCAGGTGCATCTACTATGGTGGATGACTTTTTTTGCTCCTGGTAATTTATACATCTGGATGGACTGCCCAAGGTAGTATAAGGCTTCACATGTAATGGAAATTATCGTGCTGACAAAGTGTATCCTGGGATATTCTTCGGGGGACAATACATGCATAACAGCTGTGGAAAAACAGGAGGCCCACACAATGGCCAGCAGGATCCTCTGGATCAGGACCTGATGACCCCTGAACTCTTCAGTATGCATAACCATATACTTATAAATAAGAAAGGTTAGTACCAAAGTGCCAATGGACGTCCCTATAAATCCAATTCTGAATAATATGCTTTCGGGAAAGACATTTCCCACGTCACTGTGAAGGAAAAGAAACCAATGTTATTATGGATATTTCCTCACTCCCAACCCATGAAATAAGAATCATTTGCTTGTTTATCTTACCTGATGCTCATCAGTGGCGAGGCTGCATGGCCGAGGACGACCGTCATGATGTAGCTGGTGGCAAGCCAGGCCGCACACCAAAACGCCAACAGGAGGGGGACGAACCCCAGTCCTTTTAGCTCCATTTCAGACAAGTAGAAAAAGAAGACGCTAATCTCACTATTCTCACTAATCGCACTGGAACAGACTGAAGGCTCGGGCGGCTGTCAGTGGGATGTCAGGCCTCCAGCTGTCTATGACATCACATGTGACATGTCAGAATGACTGCTTGTTTCTTTGAGCTGCCATGATTTAGTATCTGCTATAGACAGAACCTGATGTTTTTACTATGGACCTTACAGACCTCAGAACCCAAGTAATTAGTGCAGGGGCTCCATTTTGATCATCTCATATTTCACATTATTTGAGTTCCAGGGCTCAGATACATTTGCACCCTCTATAGCAGTGGTCTTCAAGCTGTGAACCCCCAACCGCTGCAGAACCACAACTCCCAGCATGCCCAGACAGCAACTTTGCATAAGGAAATAGTCTAATTAAACTTTTCTTATATATAGAATCCCTGAAATCTCCAATCTCTCCTTTTATTGCTTTATGATCTGTGTTACTTATTTGTAAAAAACAATGTTTGTGATTGTCTTCCCCCCACACACTTATGGGCTATCTCTTCAAACGACTTTATTTGACCTAAAGCGTATAATTGATTTACATAAATAAGCCCCTTTTCATCCAAAAGAGTGAATCTTTAATTTTAAGGAACTCTTTAAGTGCTTTATTCGACCATAATGAAGTAAAGTCAAAACTCCATGTGATTTAAAAAATAAATTTAAGTTCCCCCCATACTTAATTATCTAGATATGCATGGGTGTAGTGAGTATCCCAGCTTCCAAAATCTCAAAAATATCCTTCATTTTTCAGAGGCTTTTTCAAAAATGAAAGAAGCGATCTGATTGGTTGCTATGGGCAACTCAGAAACTTTTCCTCTGGGCAGGTTTTGATAAATCTCCCTCTATGGGGGAGATTCATTAAGACCAGTGTAGAGGAAGAGTTGTGCAGTTGCCCATAGCAACCAGATTGCTTCTTTCATTTTTCACAATGCCTTTGCAAAATGAAAGAAGCGATCTGATTGGTTGCTATGGGCAACTCAGCATATTTTCCTGGAAAAGTTTCTGAGTTGCCCATAGCAACCAATCAGATTACTTCCTTCATTTTTCAGAGACTTTTTCAAAAATGAAAGAAGCGATCTGATTGGTTGCTATGGGCAACTCAGCAGCTTTCCCCATAGACCACAATGGGCCTACTGGTTTCAATGGGCAAAAAATCAGAGTTAATGCACTAGACACAGTTCTCTATACCATTAACCCCTTCCCGACCTATGACATACCTGTACGTCATGGGTGGCAAGGTGTTCCCGACCCATGACATACAGGTACGTCATGAACATTTTTGCCGCTACTCGCGGCATCCCGCAGCGCCCGGTAAGATGGTGGCTATCACTGATAGCCAGCCATCTTACCATGCGACCACGGGGGGTTTCATCCCCCCCCCCCCCCCCCCCCCAGCGATCGCTGCTATCAGCTGGTCAACTCTGACTAGCTAATAGCAGCGTTTCGCTATCAGAATATTTAGCAGCGCGGTGTGTAAGTCCCGATCACGGGGATCGGGACACACACCGCTCTGCTAAGTGTCCCTTACCCATCCCCCGGCATCACTTACCCGACCATGCGGTGTCCCGAGTGGTCCCGTTGCGAGCGACGTCCTCCAGGCGGTCCCGGCGGCGCTGCGTCCCGGCGGCGCAGGTTGACCGCCAGATGAAGGGGCAGCCGACACGCCCCCTCAAAAAAAGCGCTATAGCAGAGCCAGAAATTGCCAAAGGCAGCGCTGCATCAGTCCCCCAAAAAATGTGAGTTCCTGGATTTAAATATCTATATTCAGGATGGCTGTTCGCATACTGCCAACTATTTTAAGGAGGTGAATGCAAACAGATACCTCGACTTTAACAGTTGCCATCTTAAATAATGGAAGAAGAACATTCCATTCGGTCAAATGAAAAGAATCCGAAGGAATTGTTCTTCCACACAAAAATACCTACAACAACTAGAGAACCTGGAGGATCGTTTTAAACAAAAAGGGTATCCCAAACCCCTTATACAAGGAGCACGCCAGAGAGTGGCCGAATTAGAACAAAGTGCTTGCTTGAAAAATAATAAACAGGGTAATGCAGAGGGGGGTTATAATGATGAATTTGATTCTGTTTTTCTAACTAGGTATTACACTTCACACACCAATATTTTTTTATAATTTTTTTTTTTTTTTTTTTTGTATAGGTAATATCACCAGCTCATATTATTGTGTCATGATTACTGGCACCATATGTAGTCCCCCAGTTATTCTTCTTTAGATGTTTTCCGTGTCCTGTGCAGTATCTCTCCCAGAAGTCCACTTGATGGCCCCCGTGGTGGTCTACACCCCGAAGTCATCAATTTTTACTCTAAGAGAGAGTGTGCAGCTGTTTCTGGAGACGGTCAACAATAACCTCTGCATGGTGGAATAATAGGTCACGATGTTTATCAGGATCAGTAGAAGCATCACCCACTCGATGATTATGATGGGGATTTCACAGATCTCGTCCCAGTCTTCATCATTATGGAATAATTCCTTTAATGTTTCATATCCAAAATAGAAAACTACACAGACAAAAGTCAGGCCACAGCAGGTGCATCTACTATGGTGGATGACTTTTTTTGCTCCTGGTAATTTATACATCTGGATGGACTGCCCAAGGTAGTATAAGGCTTCACATGTAATGGAAATTATCGTGCTGACAAAGTGTATCCTGGGATATTCTTCGGGGGACAATACATGCATAACAGCTGTGGAAAAACAGGAGGCCCACACAATGGCCAGCAGGATCCTCTGGATCAGGACCTGATGACCCCTGAACTCTTCAGTATGCATAACCATATACTTATAAATAAGAAAGGTTAGTACCAAAGTGCCAATGGACGTCCCTATAAATCCAATTCTGAATAATATGCTTTCGGGAAAGACATTTCCCACGTCACTGTGAAGGAAAAGAAACCAATGTTATTATGGATATTTCCTCACTCCCAACCCATGAAATAAGAATCATTTGCTTGTTTATCTTACCTGATGCTCATCAGTGGCGAGGCTGCATGGCCGAGGACGACCGTCATGATGTAGCTGGTGGCAAGCCAGGCCGCACACCAAAACGCCAACAGGAGGGGGACGAACCCCAGTCCTTTTAGCTCCATTTCAGACAAGTAGAAAAAGAAGACGCTAATCTCACTATTCTCACTAATCGCACTGGAACAGACTGAAGGCTCGGGCGGCTGTCAGTGGGATGTCAGGCCTCCAGCTGTCTATGACATCACATGTGACATGTCAGAATGACTGCTTGTTTCTTTGAGCTGCCATGATTTAGTATCTGCTATAGACAGAACCTGATGTTTTTACTATGGACCTTACAGACCTCAGAACCCAAGTAATTAGTGCAGGGGCTCCATTTTGATCATCTCATATTTCACATTATTTGAGTTCCAGGGCTCAGATACATTTGCACCCTCTATAGCAGTGGTCTTCAAGCTGTGAACCCCCAACCGCTGCAGAACCACAACTCCCAGCATGCCCAGACAGCAACTTTGCATAAGGAAATAGTCTAATTAAACTTTTCTTATATATAGAATCCCTGAAATCTCCAATCTCTCCTTTTATTGCTTTATGATCTGTGTTACTTATTTGTAAAAAACAATGTTTGTGATTGTCTTCCCCCCACACACTTATGGGCTATCTCTTCAAACGACTTTATTTGACCTAAAGCGTATAATTGATTTACATAAATAAGCCCCTTTTCATCCAAAAGAGTGAATCTTTAATTTTAAGGAACTCTTTAAGTGCTTTATTCGACCATAATGAAGTAAAGTCAAAACTCCATGTGATTTAAAAAATAAATTTAAGTTCCCCCCATACTTAATTATCTAGATATGCATGGGTGTAGTGAGTATCCCAGCTTCCAAAATCTCAAAAATATCCTTCATTTTTCAGAGGCTTTTTCAAAAATGAAAGAAGCGATCTGATTGGTTGCTATGGGCAACTCAGAAACTTTTCCTCTGGGCAGGTTTTGATAAATCTCCCTCTATGGGGGAGATTCATTAAGACCAGTGTAGAGGAAGAGTTGTGCAGTTGCCCATAGCAACCAGATTGCTTCTTTCATTTTTCACAATGCCTTTGCAAAATGAAAGAAGCGATCTGATTGGTTGCTATGGGCAACTCAGCATATTTTCCTGGAAAAGTTTCTGAGTTGCCCATAGCAACCAATCAGATTACTTCCTTCATTTTTCAGAGACTTTTTCAAAAATGAAAGAAGCGATCTGATTGGTTGCTATGGGCAACTCAGCAGCTTTCCCCATAGACCACAATGGGCCTACTGGTTTCAATGGGCAAAAAATCAGAGTTAATGCACTAGACACAGTTCTCTATACCATTAACCCCTTCCCGACCTATGACATACCTGTACGTCATGGGTGGCAAGGTGTTCCCGACCCATGACATACAGGTACGTCATGAACATTTTTGCCGCTACTCGCGGCATCCCGCAGCGCCCGGTAAGATGGTGGCTATCACTGATAGCCAGCCATCTTACCATGCGACCACGGGGGGTTTCATCCCCCCCCCCCCCCCCCAGCGATCGCTGCTATCAGCTGGTCAACTCTGACTAGCTAATAGAAGCGTTTCGCTATCAGAATATTTAGCAGCGCGGTGTGTAAGTCCCGATCACGGGGATCGGGACACACACCGCTCTGCTAAGTGTCCCTTACCCATCCCCCGGCATCACTTACCCGACCATGCGGTGTCCCGAGTGGTCCCGTTGCGAGCGACGTCCTCCAGGCGGTCCCGGCGGCGCTGCGTCCCGGCGGCGCAGGTTGACCGCCAGATGAAGGGGCAGCCGACACGCCCCCTCAAAAAAAGCGCTATAGCAGAGCCAGAAATTGCCAAAGGCAGCGCTGCATCAGTCCCCCAAAAAATGTGAGTTCCTGGATTTAAATATCTATATTCAGGATGGCTGTTCGCATACTGCCAACTATTTTAAGGAGGTGAATGCAAACAGATACCTCGACTTTAACAGTTGCCATCTTAAAT
Organism: Hyla sarda; assembly: GCF_029499605.1. Lineage (NCBI taxonomy): Eukaryota > Metazoa > Chordata > Amphibia > Anura > Hylidae > Hyla > Hyla sarda. The sequence continues at coordinate 10,369 of NW_026610575.1, forward strand.
AATGGAAGAAGAACATTCCATTCGGTCAAATGAAAAGAATCCGAAGGAATTGTTCTTCCACACAAAAATACCTACAACAACTAGAGAACCTGGAGGATCGTTTTAAACAAAAAGGGTATCCCAAACCCCTTATACAAGGAGCACGCCAGAGAGTGGCCGAATTAGAACAAAGTGCTTGCTTGAAAAATAATAAACAGGGTAATGCAGAGGGGGGTTATAATGATGAATTTGATTCTGTTTTTCTAACTAGGTATTACACTTCACACACCAATATTTTTTTATAATTTTTTTTTTTTTTTTTTTTGTATAGGTAATATCACCAGCTCATATTATTGTGTCATGATTACTGGCACCATATGTAGTCCCCCAGTTATTCTTCTTTAGATGTTTTCCGTGTCCTGTGCAGTATCTCTCCCAGAAGTCCACTTGATGGCCCCCGTGGTGGTCTACACCCCGAAGTCATCAATTTTTACTCTAAGAGAGAGTGTGCAGCTGTTTCTGGAGACGGTCAACAATAACCTCTGCATGGTGGAATAATAGGTCACGATGTTTATCAGGATCAGTAGAAGCATCACCCACTCGATGATTATGATGGGGATTTCACGGATCTCGTCCCAGTCTTCATCATTATGGAATAATTCCTTTAATGTTTCATATCCAAAATAGAAAACTACACAGACAAAAGTCAGGCCACAGCAGGTGCATCTACTATGGTGGATGACTTTTTTTGCTCCTGGTAATTTATACATCTGGATGGACTGCCCAAGGTAGTATAAGGCTTCACATGTAATGGAAATTATCGTGCTGACAAAGTGTATCCTGGGATATTCTTCGGGGGACAATACATGCATAACAGCTGTGGAAAAACAGGAGGCCCACACAATGGCCAGCAGGATCCTCTGGATCAGGACCTGATGACCCCTGAACTCTTCAGTATGCATAACCATATACTTATAAATAAGAAAGGTTAGTACCAAAGTGCCAATGGACGTCCCTATAAATCCAATTCTGAATAATATGCTTTCGGGAAAGACATTTCCCACGTCACTGTGAAGGAAAAGAAACCAATGTTATTATGGATATTTCCTCACTCCCAACCCATGAAATAAGAATCATTTGCTTGTTTATCTTACCTGATGCTCATCAGTGGCGAGGCTGCATGGCCGAGGACGACCGTCATGATGTAGCTGGTGGCAAGCCAGGCCGCACACCAAAACGCCAACAGGAGGGGGACGAACCCCAGTCCTTTTAGCTCCATTTCAGACAAGTAGAAAAAGAAGACGCTAATCTCACTATTCTCACTAATCGCACTGGAACAGACTGAAGGCTCGGGCGGCTGTCAGTGGGATGTCAGGCCTCCAGCTGTCTATGACATCACATGTGACATGTCAGAATGACTGCTTGTTTCTTTGAGCTGCCATGATTTAGTATCTGCTATAGACAGAACCTGATGTTTTTACTATGGACCTTACAGACCTCAGAACCCAAGTAATTAGTGCAGGGGCTCCATTTTGATCATCTCATATTTCACATTATTTGAGTTCCAGGGCTCAGATACATTTGCACCCTCTATAGCAGTGGTCTTCAAGCTGTGAACCCCCAACCGCTGCAGAACCACAACTCCCAGCATGCCCAGACAGCAACTTTGCATAAGGAAATAGTCTAATTAAACTTTTCTTATATATAGAATCCCTGAAATCTCCAATCTCTCCTTTTATTGCTTTATGATCTGTGTTACTTATTTGTAAAAAACAATGTTTGTGATTGTCTTCCCCCCACACACTTATGGGCTATCTCTTCAAACGACTTTATTTGACCTAAAGCGTATAATTGATTTACATAAATAAGCCCCTTTTCATCCAAAAGAGTGAATCTTTAATTTTAAGGAACTCTTTAAGTGCTTTATTCGACCATAATGAAGTAAAGTCAAAACTCCATGTGATTTAAAAAATAAATTTAAGTTCCCCCCATACTTAATTATCTAGATATGCATGGGTGTAGTGAGTATCCCAGCTTCCAAAATCTCAAAAATATCCTTCATTTTTCAGAGGCTTTTTCAAAAATGAAAGAAGCGATCTGATTGGTTGCTATGGGCAACTCAGAAACTTTTCCTCTGGGCAGGTTTTGATAAATCTCCCTCTATGGGGGAGATTCATTAAGACCAGTGTAGAGGAAGAGTTGTGCAGTTGCCCATAGCAACCAGATTGCTTCTTTCATTTTTCACAATGCCTTTGCAAAATGAAAGAAGCGATCTGATTGGTTGCTATGGGCAACTCAGCATATTTTCCTGGAAAAGTTTCTGAGTTGCCCATAGCAACCAATCAGATTACTTCCTTCATTTTTCAGAGACTTTTTCAAAAATGAAAGAAGCGATCTGATTGGTTGCTATGGGCAACTCAGCAGCTTTCCCCATAGACCACAATGGGCCTACTGGTTTCAATGGGCAAAAAATCAGAGTTAATGCACTAGACACAGTTCTCTATACCATTAACCCCTTCCCGACCTATGACATACCTGTACGTCATGGGTGGCAAGGTGTTCCCGACCCATGACATACAGGTACGTCATGAACATTTTTGCCGCTACTCGCGGCATCCCGCAGCGCCCGGTAAGATGGTGGCTATCACTGATAGCCAGCCATCTTACCATGCGACCACGGGGGGTTTCATCCCCCACCCCCCCCCCCAGCGATCGCTGCTATCAGCTGGTCAACTCTGACTAGCTAATAGCAGCGTTTCGCTATCAGAATATTTAGCAGCGCGGTGTGTAAGTCCCGATCACGGGGATCGGGACACACACCGCTCTGCTAAGTGTCCCTTACCCATCCCCCGGCATCACTTACCCGACCATGCGGTGTCCCGAGTGGTCCCGTTGCGAGCGACGTCCTCCAGGCGGTCCCGGCGGCGCTGCGTCCCGGCGGCGCAGGTTGACCGCCAGATGAAGGGGCAGCCGACACGCCCCCTCAAAAAAAGCGCTATAGCAGAGCCAGAAATTGCCAAAGGCAGCGCTGCATCAGTCCCCCAAAAAATGTGAGTTCCTGGATTTAAATATCTATATTCAGGATGGCTGTTCGCATACTGCCAACTATTTTAAGGAGGTGAATGCAAACAGATACCTCGACTTTAACAGTTGCCATCTTAAATAATGGAAGAAGAACATTCCATTCGGTCAAATGAAAAGAATCCGAAGGAATTGTTCTTCCACACAAAAATACTTACAACAACTAGAGAACCTGGAGGATCGTTTTAAACAAAAAGGGTATCCCAAACCCCTTATACAAGGAGCACGCCAGAGAGTGGACGAATTAGAACAAAGTGCTTGCTTGAAAAATAATAAACAGGGTAATGCAGAGGGGGGTTATAATGATGAATTTGATTCTGTTTTTCTAACTAGGTATTACACTTCACACACCAATATTTTTTTATAATTTTTTTTTATTTTTTTTTGTATAGGTAATATCACCAGCTCATATTATTGTGTCATGATTACTGGCACCATATGTAGTCCCCCAGTTATTCTTCTTTAGATGTTTTCCGTGTCCTGTGCAGTATCTCTCCCAGAAGTCCACTTGATGGCCCCCGTGGTGGTCTACACCCCGAAGTCATCAATTTTTACTCTAAGAGAGAGTGTGCAGCTGTTTCTGGAGACGGTCAACAATAACCTCTGCATGGTGGAATAATAGGTCACGATGTTTATCAGGATCAGTAGAAGCATCACCCACTCGATGATTATGATGGGGATTTCACGGATCTCGTCCCAGTCTTCATCATTATGGAATAATTCCTTTAATGTTTCATATCCAAAATAGAAAACTACACAGACAAAAGTCAGGCCACAGCAGGTGCATCTACTATGGTGGATGACTTTTTTTGCTCCTGGTAATTTATACATCTGGATGGACTGCCCAAGGTAGTATAAGGCTTCACATGTAATGGAAATTATCGTGCTGACAAAGTGTATCCTGGGATATTCTTCGGGGGACAATACATGCATAACAGCTGTGGAAAAACAGGAGGCCCACACAATGGCCAGCAGGATCCTCTGGATCAGGACCTGATGACCCCTGAACTCTTCAGTATGCATAACCATATACTTATAAATAAGAAAGGTTAGTACCAAAGTGCCAATGGACGTCCCTATAAATCCAATTCTGAATAATATGCTTTCGGGAAAGACATTTCCCACGTCACTGTGAAGGAAAAGAAACCAATGTTATTATGGATATTTCCTCACTCCCAACCCATGAAATAAGAATCATTTGCTTGTTTATCTTACCTGATGCTCATCAGTGGCGAGGCTGCATGGCCGAGGACGACCGTCATGATGTAGCTGGTGGCAAGCCAGGCCGCACACCAAAACGCCAACAGGAGGGGGACGAACCCCAGTCCTTTTAGCTCCATTTCAGACAAGTAGAAAAAGAAGACGCTAATCTCACTATTCTCACTAATCGCACTGGAACAGACTGAAGGCTCGGGCGGCTGTCAGTGGGATGTCAGGCCTCCAGCTGTCTATGACATCACATGTGACATGTCAGAATGACTGCTTGTTTCTTTGAGCTGCCATGATTTAGTATCTGCTATAGACAGAACCTGATGTTTTTACTATGGACCTTACAGACCTCAGAACCCAAGTAATTAGTGCAGGGGCTCCATTTTGATCATCTCATATTTCACATTATTTGAGTTCCAGGGCTCAGATACATTTGCACCCTCTATAGCAGTGGTCTTCAAGCTGTGAACCCCCAACCGCTGCAGAACCACAACTCCCAGCATGCCCAGACAGCAACTTTGCATAAGGAAATAGTCTAATTAAACTTTTCTTATATATAGAATCCCTGAAATCTCCAATCTCTCCTTTTATTGCTTTATGATCTGTGTTACTTATTTGTAAAAAACAATGTTTGTGATTGTCTTCCCCCCACACACTTATGGGCTATCTCTTCAAACGACTTTATTTGACCTAAAGCGTATAATTGATTTACATAAATAAGCCCCTTTTCATCCAAAAGAGTGAATCTTTAATTTTAAGGAACTCTTTAAGTGCTTTATTCGACCATAATGAAGTAAAGTCAAAACTCCATGTGATTTAAAAAATAAATTTAAGTTCCCCCCATACTTAATTATCTAGATATGCATGGGTGTAGTGAGTATCCCAGCTTCCAAAATCTCAAAAATATCCTTCATTTTTCAGAGGCTTTTTCAAAAATGAAAGAAGCGATCTGATTGGTTGCTATGGGCAACTCAGAAACTTTTCCTCTGGGCAGGTTTTGATAAATCTCCCTCTATGGGGGAGATTCATTAAGACCAGTGTAGAGGAAGAGTTGTGCAGTTGCCCATAGCAACCAGATTGCTTCTTTCATTTTTCACAATGCCTTTGCAAAATGAAAGAAGCGATCTGATTGGTTGCTATGGGCAACTCAGCATATTTTCCTGGAAAAGTTTCTGAGTTGCCCATAGCAACCAATCAGATTACTTCCTTCATTTTTCAGAGACTTTTTCAAAAATGAAAGAAGCGATCTGATTGGTTGCTATGGGCAACTCAGCAGCTTTCCCCATAGACCACAATGGGCCTACTGGTTTCAATGGGCAAAAAATCAGAGTTAATGCACTAGACACAGTTCTCTATACCATTAACCCCTTCCCGACCTATGACATACCTGTACGTCATGGGTGGCAAGGTGTTCCCGACCCATGACATACAGGTACGTCATGAACATTTTTGCCGCTACTCGCGGCATCCCGCAGCGCCCGGTAAGATGGTGGCTATCACTGATAGCCAGCCATCTTACCATGCGACCACGGGGGGTTTCATCCCCCCCCCCCCCCCCCCCCCAGCGATCGCTGCTATCAGCTGGTCAACTCTGACTAGCTAATAGCAGCGTTTCGCTATCAGAATATTTTGCAGCGCGGTGTGTAAGTCCCGATCACGGGGATCGGGACACACACCGCTCTGCTAAGTGTCCCTTACCCATCCCCCGGCATCACTTACCCGACCATGCGGTGTCCCGAGTGGTCCCGTTGCGAGCGACGTCCTCCAGGCGGTCCCGGCGGCGCTGCGTCCCGGCGGCGCAGGTTGACCGCCAGATGAAGGGGCAGCCGACACGCCCCCTCAAAAAAAGCGCTATAGCAGAGCCAGAAATTGCCAAAGGCAGCGCTGCATCAGTCCCCCAAAAAATGTGAGTTCCTGGATTTAAATATCTATATTCAGGATGGCTGTTCGCATACTGCCAACTATTTTAAGGAGGTGAATGCAAACAGATACCTCGACTTTAACAGTTGCCATCTTAAATAATGGAAGAAGAACATTCCATTCGGTCAAATGAAAAGAATCCGAAGGAATTGTTCTTCCACACAAAAATACCTACAACAACTAGAGAACCTGGAGGATGGTTTTAAACAAAAAGGGTATCCCAAACCCCTTATACAAGGAGCACGCCAGAGAGTGGACGAATTAGAACAAAGTGCTTGCTTGAAAAATAATAAACAGGGTAATGCAGAGGGGGGTTATAATGATGAATTTGATTCTGTTTTTCTAACTAGGTATTACACTTCACACACCAATATTTTTTTATAATTTTTTTTTTTTTTTTTTTTGTATAGGTAATATCACCAGCTCATATTATTGTGTCATGATTACTGGCACCATATGTAGTCCCCCAGTTATTCTTCTTTAGATGTTTTCCGTGTCCTGTGCAGTATCTCTCCCAGAAGTCCACTTGATGGCCCCCGTGGTGGTCTACACCCCGAAGTCATCAATTTTTACTCTAAGAGAGAGTGTGCAGCTGTTTCTGGAGACGGTCAACAATAACCTCTGCATGGTGGAATAATAGGTCACGATGTTTATCAGGATCAGTAGAAGCATCACCCACTCGATGATTATGATGGGGATTTCACGGATCTCGTCCCAGTCTTCATCATTATGGAATAATTCCTTTAATGTTTCATATCCAAAATAGAAAACTACACAGACAAAAGTCAGGCCACAGCAGGTGCATCTACTATGGTGGATGACTTTTTTTGCTCCTGGTAATTTATACATCTGGATGGACTGCCCAAGGTAGTATAAGGCTTCACATGTAATGGAAATTATCGTGCTGACAAAGTGTATCCTGGGATATTCTTCGGGGGACAATACATGCATAACAGCTGTGGAAAAACAGGAGGCCCACACAATGGCCAGCAGGATCCTCTGGATCAGGACCTGATGACCCCTGAACTCTTCAGTATGCATAACCATATACTTATAAATAAGAAAGGTTAGTACCAAAGTGCCAATGGACGTCCCTATAAATCCAATTCTGAATAATATGCTTTCGGGAAAGACATTTCCCACGTCACTGTGAAGGAAAAGAAACCAATGTTATTATGGATATTTCCTCACTCCCAACCCATGAAATAAGAATCATTTGCTTGTTTATCTTACCTGATGCTCATCAGTGGCGAGGCTGCATGGCCGAGGACGACCGTCATGATGTAGCTGGTGGCAAGCCAGGCCGCACACCAAAACGCCAACAGGAGGGGGACGAACCCCAGTCCTTTTAGCTCCATTTCAGACAAGTAGAAAAAGAAGACGCTAATCTCACTATTCTCACTAATCGCACTGGAACAGACTGAAGGCTCGGGCGGCTGTCAGTGGGATGTCAGGCCTCCAGCTGTCTATGACATCACATGTGACATGTCAGAATGACTGCTTGTTTCTTTGAGCTGCCATGATTTAGTATCTGCTATAGACAGAACCTGATGTTTTTACTATGGACCTTACAGACCTCAGAACCCAAGTAATTAGTGCAGGGGCTCCATTTTGATCATCTCATATTTCACATTATTTGAGTTCCAGGGCTCAGATACATTTGCACCCTCTATAGCAGTGGTCTTCAAGCTGTGAACCCCCAACCGCTGCAGAACCACAACTCCCAGCATGCCCAGACAGCAACTTTGCATAAGGAAATAGTCTAATTAAACTTTTCTTATATATAGAATCCCTGAAATCTCCAATCTCTCCTTTTATTGCTTTATGATCTGTGTTACTTATTTGTAAAAAACAATGTTTGTGATTGTCTTCCCCCCACACACTTATGGGCTATCTCTTCAAACGACTTTATTTGACCTAAAGCGTATAATTGATTTACATAAATAAGCCCCTTTTCATCCAAAAGAGTGAATCTTTAATTTTAAGGAACTCTTTAAGTGCTTTATTCGACCATAATGAAGTAAAGTCAAAACTCCATGTGATTTAAAAAATAAATTTAAGTTCCCCCCATACTTAATTATCTAGATATGCATGGGTGTAGTGAGTATCCCAGCTTCCAAAATCTCAAAAATATCCTTCATTTTTCAGAGGCTTTTTCAAAAATGAAAGAAGCGATCTGATTGGTTGCTATGGGCAACTCAGAAACTTTTCCTCTGGGCAGGTTTTGATAAATCTCCCTCTATGGGGGAGATTCATTAAGACCAGTGTAGAGGAAGAGTTGTGCAGTTGCCCATAGCAACCAGATTGCTTCTTTCATTTTTCACAATGCCTTTGCAAAATGAAAGAAGCAATCTGATTGGTTGCTATGGGCAACTCAGCATATTTTCCTGGAAAAGTTTCTGAGTTGCCCATAGCAACCAATCAGATTACTTCCTTCATTTTTCAGAGACTTTTTCAAAAATGAAAGAAGCGATCTGATTGGTTGCTATGGGCAACTCAGCAGCTTTCCCCATAGACCACAATGGGCCTACTGGTTTCAATGGGCAAAAAATCAGAGTTAATGCACTAGACACAGTTCTCTATACCATTAACCCCTTCCCGACCTATGACATACCTGTACGTCATGGGTGGCAAGGTGTTCCCGACCCATGACATACAGGTACGTCATGAACATTTTTGCCGCTACTCGCGGCATCCCGCAGCGCCCGGTAAGATGGTGGCTATCACTGATAGCCAGCCATCTTACCATGCGACCACGGGGGGTTTCATCCCCCACCCCCCCCCCCAGCGATCGCTGCTATCAGCTGGTCAACTCTGACTAGCTAATAGCAGCGTTTCGCTATCAGAATATTTAGCAGCGCGGTGTGTAAGTCCCGATCACGGGGATCGGGACACACACCGCTCTGCTAAGTGTCCCTTACCCATCCCCCGGCATCACTTACCCGACCATGCGGTGTCCCGAGTGGTCCCGTTGCGAGCGACGTCCTCCAGGCGGTCCCGGCGGCGCTGCGTCCCGGCGGCGCAGGTTGACCGCCAGATGAAGGGGCAGCCGACACGCCCCCTCAAAAAAAGCGCTATAGCAGAGCCAGAAATTGCCAAAGGCAGCGCTGCATCAGTCCCCCAAAAAATGTGAGTTCCTGGATTTAAATATCTATATTCAGGATGGCTGTTCGCATACTGCCAACTATTTTAAGGAGGTGAATGCAAACAGATACCTCGACTTTAACAGTTGCCATCTTAAATAATGGAAGAAGAACATTCCATTCGGTCAAATGAAAAGAATCCGAAGGAATTGTTCTTCCACACAAAAATACCTACAACAACTAGAGAACCTGGAGGATCGTTTTAAACAAAAAGGGTATCCCAAACCCCTTATACAAGGAGCACGCCAGAGAGTGGACGAATTAGAACAAAGTGCTTGCTTGAAAAATAATAAACAGGGTAATGCAGAGGGGGGTTATAATGATGAATTTGATTCTGTTTTTCTAACTAGGTATTACACTTCACACACCAATATTTTTTTATAATTTTTTTTTTTTTTTTTTTTGTATAGGTAATATCACCAGCTCATATTATTGTGTCATGATTACTGGCACCATATGTAGTCCCCCAGTTATTCTTCTTTAGATGTTTTCCGTGTCCTGTGCAGTATCTCTCCCAGAAGTCCACTTGATGGCCCCCGTGGTGGTCTACACCCCGAAGTCATCAATTTTTACTCTAAGAGAGAGTGTGCAGCTGTTTCTGGAGACGGTCAACAATAACCTCTGCATGGTGGAATAATAGGTCACGATGTTTATCAGGATCAGTAGAAGCATCACCCACTCGATGATTATGATGGGGATTTCACGGATCTCGTCCCAGTCTTCATCATTATGGAATAATTCCTTTAATGTTTCATATCCAAAATAGAAAACTACACAGACAAAAGTCAGGCCACAGCAGGTGCATCTACTATGGTGGATGACTTTTTTTGCTCCTGGTAATTTATACATCTGGATGGACTGCCCAAGGTAGTATAAGGCTTCACATGTAATGGAAATTATCGTGCTGACAAAGTGTATCCTGGGATATTCTTCGGGGGACAATACATGCATAACAGCTGTGGAAAAACAGGAGGCCCACACAATGGCCAGCAGGATCCTCTGGATCAGGACCTGATGACCCCTGAACTCTTCAGTATGCATAACCATATACTTATAAATAAGAAAGGTTAGTACCAAAGTGCCAATGGACGTCCCTATAAATCCAATTCTGAATAATATGCTTTCGGGAAAGACATTTCCCACGTCACTGTGAAGGAAAAGAAACCAATGTTATTATGGATATTTCCTCACTCCCAACCCATGAAATAAGAATCATTTGCTTGTTTATCTTACCTGATGCTCATCAGTGGCGAGGCTGCATGGCCGAGGACGACCGTCATGATGTAGCTGGTGGCAAGCCAGGCCGCACACCAAAACGCCAACAGGAGGGGGACGAACCCCAGTCCTTTTAGCTCCATTTCAGACAAGTAGAAAAAGAAGACGCTAATCTCACTATTCTCACTAATCGCACTGGAACAGACTGAAGGCTCGGGCGGCTGTCAGTGGGATGTCAGGCCTCCAGCTGTCTATGACATCACATGTGACATGTCAGAATGACTGCTTGTTTCTTTGAGCTGCCATGATTTAGTATCTGCTATAGACAGAACCTGATGTTTTTACTATGGACCTTACAGACCTCAGAACCCAAGTAATTAGTGCAGGGGCTCCATTTTGATCATCTCATATTTCACATTATTTGAGTTCCAGGGCTCAGATACATTTGCACCCTCTATAGCAGTGGTCTTCAAGCTGTGAACCCCCAACCGCTGCAGAACCACAACTCCCAGCATGCCCAGACAGCAACTTTGCATAAGGAAATAGTCTAATTAAACTTTTCTTATATATAGAATCCCTGAAATCTCCAATCTCTCCTTTTATTGCTTTATGATCTGTGTTACTTATTTGTAAAAAACAATGTTTGTGATTGTCTTCCCCCCACACACTTATGGGCTATCTCTTCAAACGACTTTATTTGACCTAAAGCGTATAATTGATTTACATAAATAAGCCCCTTTTCATCCAAAAGAGTGAATCTTTAATTTTAAGGAACTCTTTAAGTGCTTTATTCGACCATAATGAAGTAAAGTCAAAACTCCATGTGATTTAAAAAATAAATTTAAGTTCCCCCCATACTTAATTATCTAGATATGCATGGGTGTAGTGAGTATCCCAGCTTCCAAAATCTCAAAAATATCCTTCATTTTTCAGAGGCTTTTTCAAAAATGAAAGAAGCGATCTGATTGGTTGCTATGGGCAACTCAGAAACTTTTCCTCTGGGCAGGTTTTGATAAATCTCCCTCTATGGGGGAGATTCATTAAGACCAGTGTAGAGGAAGAGTTGTGCAGTTGCCCATAGCAACCAGATTGCTTCTTTCATTTTTCACAATGCCTTTGCAAAATGAAAGAAGCAATCTGATTGGTTGCTATGGGCAACTCAGCATATTTTCCTGGAAAAGTTTCTGAGTTGCCCATAGCAACCAATCAGATTACTTCCTTCATTTTTCAGAGACTTTTTCAAAAATGAAAGAAGCGATCTGATTGGTTGCTATGGGCAACTCAGCAGCTTTCCCCATAGACCACAATGGGCCTACTGGTTTCAATGGGCAAAAAATCAGAGTTAATGCACTAGACACAGTTCTCTATACCATTAACCCCTTCCCGACCTATGACATACCTGTACGTCATGGGTGGCAAGGTGTTCCCGACCCATGACATACAGGTACGTCATGAACATTTTTGCCGCTACTCGCGGCATCCCGCAGCGCCCGGTAAGATGGTGGCTATCACTGATAGCCAGCCATCTTACCATGCGACCACGGGGGGTTTCATCCCCCACCCCCCCCCCCCAGCGATCGCTGCTATCAGCTGGTCAACTCTGACTAGCTAATAGCAGGTAATATCACCAGCTCATATTATTGTGTCATGATTACTGGCACCATATGTAGTCCCCCAGTTATTCTTCTTTAGATGTTTTCCGTGTCCTGTGCAGTATCTCTCCCAGAAGTCCACTTGATGGCCCCCGTGGTGGTCTACACCCCGAAGTCATCAATTTTTACTCTAAGAGAGAGTGTGCAGCTGTTTCTGGAGACGGTCAACAATAACCTCTGCATGGTGGAATAATAGGTCACGATGTTTATCAGGATCAGTAGAAGCATCACCCACTCGATGATTATGATGGGGATTTCACGGATCTCGTCCCAGTCTTCATCATTATGGAATAATTCCTTTAATGTTTCATATCCAAAATAGAAAACTACACAGACAAAAGTCAGGCCACAGCAGGTGCATCTACTATGGTGGATGACTTTTTTTGCTCCTGGTAATTTATACATCTGGATGGACTGCCCAAGGTAGTATAAGGCTTCACATGTAATGGAAATTATCGTGCTGACAAAGTGTATCCTGGGATATTCTTCGGGGGACAATACATGCATAACAGCTGTGGAAAAACAGGAGGCCCACACAATGGCCAGCAGGATCCTCTGGATCAGGACCTGATGACCCCTGAACTCTTCAGTATGCATAACCATATACTTATAAATAAGAAAGGTTAGTACCAAAGTGCCAATGGACGTCCCTATAAATCCAATTCTGAATAATATGCTTTCGGGAAAGACATTTCCCACGTCACTGTGAAGGAAAAGAAACCAATGTTATTATGGATATTTCCTCACTCCCAACCCATGAAATAAGAATCATTTGCTTGTTTATCTTACCTGATGCTCATCAGTGGCGAGGCTGCATGGCCGAGGACGACCGTCATGATGTAGCTGGTGGCAAGCCAGGCCGCACACCAAAACGCCAACAGGAGGGGGACGAACCCCAGTCCTTTTAGCTCCATTTCAGACAAGTAGAAAAAGAAGACGCTAATCTCACTATTCTCACTAATCGCACTGGAACAGACTGAAGGCTCGGGCGGCTGTCAGTGGGATGTCAGGCCTCCAGCTGTCTATGACATCACATGTGACATGTCAGAATGACTGCTTGTTTCTTTGAGCTGCCATGATTTAGTATCTGCTATAGACAGAACCTGATGTTTTTACTATGGACCTTACAGACCTCAGAACCCAAGTAATTAGTGCAGGGGCTCCATTTTGATCATCTCATATTTCACATTATTTGAGTTCCAGGGCTCAGATACATTTGCACCCTCTATAGCAGTGGTCTTCAAGCTGTGAACCCCCAACCGCTGCAGAACCACAACTCCCAGCATGCCCAGACAGCAACTTTGCATAAGGAAATAGTCTAATTAAACTTTTCTTATATATAGAATCCCTGAAATCTCCAATCTCTCCTTTTATTGCTTTATGATCTGTGTTACTTATTTGTAAAAAACAATGTTTGTGATTGTCTTCCCCCCACACACTTATGGGCTATCTCTTCAAACGACTTTATTTGACCTAAAGCGTATAATTGATTTACATAAATAAGCCCCTTTTCATCCAAAAGAGTGAATCTTTAATTTTAAGGAACTCTTTAAGTGCTTTATTCGACCATAATGAAGTAAAGTCAAAACTCCATGTGATTTAAAAAATAAATTTAAGTTCCCCCCATACTTAATTATCTAGATATGCATGGGTGTAGTGAGTATCCCAGCTTCCAAAATCTCAAAAATATCCTTCATTTTTCAGAGGCTTTTTCAAAAATGAAAGAAGCGATCTGATTGGTTGCTATGGGCAACTCAGAAACTTTTCCTCTGGGCAGGTTTTGATAAATCTCCCTCTATGGGGGAGATTCATTAAGACCAGTGTAGAGGAAGAGTTGTGCAGTTGCCCATAGCAACCAGATTGCTTCTTTCATTTTTCACAATGCCTTTGCAAAATGAAAGAAGCGATCTGATTGGTTGCTATGGGCAACTCAGCATATTTTCCTGGAAAAGTTTCTGAGTTGCCCATAGCAACCAATCAGATTACTTCCTTCATTTTTCAGAGACTTTTTCAAAAATGAAAGAAGCGATCTGATTGGTTGCTATGGGCAACTCAGCAGCTTTCCCCATAGACCACAATGGGCCTACTGGTTTCAATGGGCAAAAAATCAGAGTTAATGCACTAGACACAGTTCTCTATACCATTAACCCCTTCCCGACCTATGACATACCTGTACGTCATGGGTGGCAAGGTGTTCCCGACCCATGACATACAGGTACGTCATGAACATTTTTGCCGCTACTCGCGGCATCCCGCAGCGCCCGGTAAGATGGTGGCTATCACTGATAGCCAGCCATCTTACCATGCGACCACGGGGGGTTTCATCCCCCACCCCCCCCCCCCCAGCGATCGCTGCTATCAGCTGGTCAACTCTGACTAGCTAATAGCAGCGTTTCGCTATCAGAATATTTAGCAGCGCGGTGTGTAAGTCCCGATCACGGGGATCGGGACACACACCGCTCTGCTAAGTGTCCCTTACCCATCCCCCGGCATCACTTACCCGACCATGCGGTGTCCCGAGTGGTCCCGTTGCGAGCGACGTCCTCCAGGCGGTCCCGGCGGCGCTGCGTCCCGGCGGCGCAGGTTGACCGCCAGATGAAGGGGCAGCCGACACGCCCCCTCAAAAAAAGCGCTATAGCAGAGCCAGAAATTGCCAAAGGCAGCGCTGCATCAGTCCCCCAAAAAATGTGAGTTCCTGGATTTAAATATCTATATTCAGGATGGCTGTTCGCATACTGCCAACTATTTTAAGGAGGTGAATGCAAACAGATACCTCGACTTTAACAGTTGCCATCTTAAATAATGGAAGAAGAACATTCCATTCGGTCAAATGAAAAGAATCCGAAGGAATTGTTCTTCCACACAAAAATACCTACAACAACTAGAGAACCTGGAGGATGGTTTTAAACAAAAAGGGTATCCCAAACCCCTTATACAAGGAGCACGCCAGAGAGTGGACGAATTAGAACAAAGTGCTTGCTTGAAAAATAATAAACAGGGTAATGCAGAGGGGGGTTATAATGATGAATTTGATTCTGTTTTTCTAACTAGGTATTACACTTCACACACCAATATTTTTTTATAATTTTTTTTTTTTTTTTTTTTGTATAGGTAATATCACCAGCTCATATTATTGTGTCATGATTACTGGCACCATATGTAGTCCCCCAGTTATTCTTCTTTAGATGTTTTCCGTGTCCTGTGCAGTATCTCTCCCAGAAGTCCACTTGATGGCCCCCGTGGTGGTCTACACCCCGAAGTCATCAATTTTTACTCTAAGAGAGAGTGTGCAGCTGTTTCTGGAGACGGTCAACAATAACCTCTGCATGGTGGAATAATAGGTCACGATGTTTATCAGGATCAGTAGAAGCATCACCCACTCGATGATTATGATGGGGATTTCACGGATCTCGTCCCAGTCTTCATCATTATGGAATAATTCCTTTAATGTTTCATATCCAAAATAGAAAACTACACAGACAAAAGTCAGGCCACAGCAGGTGCATCTACTATGGTGGATGACTTTTTTTGCTCCTGGTAATTTATACATCTGGATGGACTGCCCAAGGTAGTATAAGGCTTCACATGTAATGGAAATTATCGTGCTGACAAAGTGTATCCTGGGATATTCTTAGGGGGACAATACATGCATAACAGCTGTGGAAAAACAGGAGGCCCACACAATGGCCAGCAGGATCCTCTGGATCAGGACCTGATGACCCCTGAACTCTTCAGTATGCATAACCATATACTTATAAATAAGAAAGGTTAGTACCAAAGTGCCAATGGACGTCCCTATAAATCCAATTCTGAATAATATGCTTTCGGGAAAGACATTTCCCACGTCACTGTGAAGGAAAAGAAACCAATGTTATTATGGATATTTCCTCACTCCCAACCCATGAAATAAGAATCATTTGCTTGTTTATCTTACCTGATGCTCATCAGTGGCGAGGCTGCATGGCCGAGGACGACCGTCATGATGTAGCTGGTGGCAAGCCAGGCCGCACACCAAAACGCCAACAGGAGGGGGACGAACCCCAGTCCTTTTAGCTCCATTTCAGACAAGTAGAAAAAGAAGACGCTAATCTCACTATTCTCACTAATCGCACTGGAACAGACTGAAGGCTCGGGCGGCTGTCAGTGGGATGTCAGGCCTCCAGCTGTCTATGACATCACATGTGACATGTCAGAATGACTGCTTGTTTCTTTGAGCTGCCATGATTTAGTATCTGCTATAGACAGAACCTGATGTTTTTACTATGGACCTTACAGACCTCAGAACCCAAGTAATTAGTGCAGGGGCTCCATTTTGATCATCTCATATTTCACATTATTTGAGTTCCAGGGCTCAGATACATTTGCACCCTCTATAGCAGTGGTCTTCAAGCTGTGAACCCCCAACCGCTGCAGAACCACAACTCCCAGCATGCCCAGACAGCAACTTTGCATAAGGAAATAGTCTAATTAAACTTTTCTTATATATAGAATCCCTGAAATCTCCAATCTCTCCTTTTATTGCTTTATGATCTGTGTTACTTATTTGTAAAAAACAATGTTTGTGATTGTCTTCCCCCCACACACTTATGGGCTATCTCTTCAAACGACTTTATTTGACCTAAAGCGTATAATTGATTTACATAAATAAGCCCCTTTTCATCCAAAAGAGTGAATCTTTAATTTTAAGGAACTCTTTAAGTGCTTTATTCGACCATAATGAAGTAAAGTCAAAACTCCATGTGATTTAAAAAATAAATTTAAGTTCCCCCCATACTTAATTATCTAGATATGCATGGGTGTAGTGAGTATCCCAGCTTCCAAAATCTCAAAAATATCCTTCATTTTTCAGAGGCTTTTTCAAAAATGAAAGAAGCGATCTGATTGGTTGCTATGGGCAACTCAGAAACTTTTCCTCTGGGCAGGTTTTGATAAATCTCCCTCTATGGGGGAGATTCATTAAGACCAGTGTAGAGGAAGAGTTGTGCAGTTGCCCATAGCAACCAGATTGCTTCTTTCATTTTTCACAATGCCTTTGCAAAATGAAAGAAGCGATCTGATTGGTTGCTATGGGCAACTCAGCATATTTTCCTGGAAAAGTTTCTGAGTTGCCCATAGCAACCAATCAGATTACTTCCTTCATTTTTCAGAGACTTTTTCAAAAATGAAAGAAGCGATCTGATTGGTTGCTATGGGCAACTCAGCAGCTTTCCCCATAGACCACAATGGGCCTACTGGTTTCAATGGGCAAAAAATCAGAGTTAATGCACTAGACACAGTTCTCTATACCATTAACCCCTTCCCGACCTATGACATACCTGTACGTCATGGGTGGCAAGGTGTTCCCGACCCATGACATACAGGTACGTCATGAACATTTTTGCCGCTACTCGCGGCATCCCGCAGCGCCCGGTAAGATGGTGGCTATCACTGATAGCCAGCCATCTTACCATGCGACCACGGGGGGTTTCATCCCCCCCCCCCCCCCCCCAGCGATCGCTGCTATCAGCTGGTCAACTCTGACTAGCTAATAGCAGCGTTTCGCTATCAGAATATTTTGCAGCGCGGTGTGTAAGTCCCGATCACGGGGATCGGGACACACACCGCTCTGCTAAGTGTCCCTTACCCATCCCCCGGCATCACTTACCCGACCATGCGGTGTCCCGAGTGGTCCCGTTGCGAGCGACGTCCTCCAGGCGGTCCCGGCGGCGCTGCGTCCCGGCGGCGCAGGTTGACCGCCAGATGAAGGGGCAGCCGACACGCCCCCTCAAAAAAAGCGCTATAGCAGAGCCAGAAATTGCCAAAGGCAGCGCTGCATCAGTCCCCCAAAAAATGTGAGTTCCTGGATTTAAATATCTATATTCAGGATGGCTGTTCGCATACTGCCAACTATTTTAAGGAGGTGAATGCAAACAGATACCTCGACTTTAACAGTTGCCATCTTAAATAATGGAAGAAGAACATTCCATTCGGTCAAATGAAAAGAATCCGAAGGAATTGTTCTTCCACACAAAAATACCTACAACAACTAGAGAACCTGGAGGATGGTTTTAAACAAAAAGGGTATCCCAAACCCCTTATACAAGGAGCACGCCAGAGAGTGGACGAATTAGAACAAAGTGCTTGCTTGAAAAATAATAAACAGGGTAATGCAGAGGGGGGTTATAATGATGAATTTGATTCTGTTTTTCTAACTAGGTATTACACTTCACACACCAATATTTTTTTATAATTTTTTTTTTTTTTTTTTTTGTATAGGTAATATCACCAGCTCATATTATTGTGTCATGATTACTGGCACCATATGTAGTCCCCCAGTTATTCTTCTTTAGATGTTTTCCGTGTCCTGTGCAGTATCTCTCCCAGAAGTCCACTTGATGGCCCCCGTGGTGGTCTACACCCCGAAGTCATCAATTTTTACTCTAAGAGAGAGTGTGCAGCTGTTTCTGGAGACGGTCAACAATAACCTCTGCATGGTGGAATAATAGGTCACGATGTTTATCAGGATCAGTAGAAGCATCACCCACTCGATGATTATGATGGGGATTTCACGGATCTCGTCCCAGTCTTCATCATTATGGAATAATTCCTTTAATGTTTCATATCCAAAATAGAAAACTACACAGACAAAAGTCAGGCCACAGCAGGTGCATCTACTATGGTGGATGACTTTTTTTGCTCCTGGTAATTTATACATCTGGATGGACTGCCCAAGGTAGTATAAGGCTTCACATGTAATGGAAATTATCGTGCTGACAAAGTGTATCCTGGGATATTCTTAGGGGGACAATACATGCATAACAGCTGTGGAAAAACAGGAGGCCCACACAATGGCCAGCAGGATCCTCTGGATCAGGACCTGATGACCCCTGAACTCTTCAGTATGCATAACCATATACTTATAAATAAGAAAGGTTAGTACCAAAGTGCCAATGGACGTCCCTATAAATCCAATTCTGAATAATATGCTTTCGGGAAAGACATTTCCCACGTCACTGTGAAGGAAAAGAAACCAATGTTATTATGGATATTTCCTCACTCCCAACCCATGAAATAAGAATCATTTGCTTGTTTATCTTACCTGATGCTCATCAGTGGCGAGGCTGCATGGCCGAGGACGACCGTCATGATGTAGCTGGTGGCAAGCCAGGCCGCACACCAAAACGCCAACAGGAGGGGGACGAACCCCAGTCCTTTTAGCTCCATTTCAGACAAGTAGAAAAAGAAGACGCTAATCTCACTATTCTCACTAATCGCACTGGAACAGACTGAAGGCTCGGGCGGCTGTCAGTGGGATGTCAGGCCTCCAGCTGTCTATGACATCACATGTGACATGTCAGAATGACTGCTTGTTTCTTTGAGCTGCCATGATTTAGTATCTGCTATAGACAGAACCTGATGTTTTTACTATGGACCTTACAGACCTCAGAACCCAAGTAATTAGTGCAGGGGCTCCATTTTGATCATCTCATATTTCACATTATTTGAGTTCCAGGGCTCAGATACATTTGCACCCTCTATAGCAGTGGTCTTCAAGCTGTGAACCCCCAACCGCTGCAGAACCACAACTCCCAGCATGCCCAGACAGCAACTTTGCATAAGGAAATAGTCTAATTAAACTTTTCTTATATATAGAATCCCTGAAATCTCCAATCTCTCCTTTTATTGCTTTATGATCTGTGTTACTTATTTGTAAAAAACAATGTTTGTGATTGTCTTCCCCCCACACACTTATGGGCTATCTCTTCAAACGACTTTATTTGACCTAAAGCGTATAATTGATTTACATAAATAAGCCCCTTTTCATCCAAAAGAGTGAATCTTTAATTTTAAGGAACTCTTTAAGTGCTTTATTCGACCATAATGAAGTAAAGTCAAAACTCCATGTGATTTAAAAAATAAATTTAAGTTCCCCCCATACTTAATTATCTAGATATGCATGGGTGTAGTGAGTATCCCAGCTTCCAAAATCTCAAAAATATCCTTCATTTTTCAGAGGCTTTTTCAAAAATGAAAGAAGCGATCTGATTGGTTGCTATGGGCAACTCAGAAACTTTTCCTCTGGGCAGGTTTTGATAAATCTCCCTCTATGGGGGAGATTCATTAAGACCAGTGTAGAGGAAGAGTTGTGCAGTTGCCCATAGCAACCAGATTGCTTCTTTCATTTTTCACAATGCCTTTGCAAAATGAAAGAAGCGATCTGATTGGTTGCTATGGGCAACTCAGCATATTTTCCTGGAAAAGTTTCTGAGTTGCCCATAGCAACCAATCAGATTACTTCCTTCATTTTTCAGAGACTTTTTCAAAAATGAAAGAAGCGATCTGATTGGTTGCTATGGGCAACTCAGCAGCTTTCCCCATAGACCACAATGGGCCTACTGGTTTCAATGGGCAAAAAATCAGAGTTAATGCACTAGACACAGTTCTCTATACCATTAACCCCTTCCCGACCTATGACATACCTGTACGTCATGGGTGGCAAGGTGTTCCCGACCCATGACATACAGGTACGTCATGAACATTTTTGCCGCTACTCGCGGCATCCCGCAGCGCCCGGTAAGATGGTGGCTATCACTGATAGCCAGCCATCTTACCATGCGACCACGGGGGGTTTCATCCCCCCCCCCCCCCCCCCAGCGATCGCTGCTATCAGCTGGTCAACTCTGACTAGCTAATAGCAGCGTTTCGCTATCAGAATATTTTGCAGCGCGGTGTGTAAGTCCCGATCACGGGGATCGGGACACACACCGCTCTGCTAAGTGTCCCTTACCCATCCCCCGGCATCACTTACCCGACCATGCGGTGTCCCGAGTGGTCCCGTTGCGAGCGACGTCCTCCAGGCGGTCCCGGCGGCGCTGCGTCCCGGCGGCGCAGGTTGACCGCCAGATGAAGGGGCAGCCGACACGCCCCCTCAAAAAAAGCGCTATAGCAGAGCCAGAAATTGCCAAAGGCAGCGCTGCATCAGTCCCCCAAAAAATGTGAGTTCCTGGATTTAAATATCTATATTCAGGATGGCTGTTCGCATACTGCCAACTATTTTAAGGAGGTGAATGCAAACAGATACCTCGACTTTAACAGTTGCCATCTTAAATAATGGAAGAAGAACATTCCATTCGGTCAAATGAAAAGAATCCGAAGGAATTGTTCTTCCACACAAAAATACCTACAACAACTAGAGAACCTGGAGGATCGTTTTAAACAAAAAGGGTATCCCAAACCCCTTATACAAGGAGCACGCCAGAGAGTGGACGAATTAGAACAAAGTGCTTGCTTGAAAAATAATAAACAGGGTAATGCAGAGGGGGGTTATAATGATGAATTTGATTCTGTTTTTCTAACTAGGTATTACACTTCACACACCAATATTTTTTTATAATTTTTTTTTTTTTTTTTTTTGTATAGGTAATATCACCAGCTCATATTATTGTGTCATGATTACTGGCACCATATGTAGTCCCCCAGTTATTCTTCTTTAGATGTTTTCCGTGTCCTGTGCAGTATCTCTCCCAGAAGTCCACTTGATGGCCCCCGTGGTGGTCTACACCCCGAAGTCATCAATTTTTACTCTAAGAGAGAGTGTGCAGCTGTTTCTGGAGACGGTCAACAATAACCTCTGCATGGTGGAATAATAGGTCACGATGTTTATCAGGATCAGTAGAAGCATCACCCACTCGATGATTATGATGGGGATTTCACGGATCTCGTCCCAGTCTTCATCATTATGGAATAATTCCTTTAATGTTTCATATCCAAAATAGAAAACTACACAGACAAAAGTCAGGCCACAGCAGGTGCATCTACTATGGTGGATGACTTTTTTTGCTCCTGGTAATTTATACATCTGGATGGACTGCCCAAGGTAGTATAAGGCTTCACATGTAATGGAAATTATCGTGCTGACAAAGTGTATCCTGGGATATTCTTCGGGGGACAATACATGCATAACAGCTGTGGAAAAACAGGAGGCCCACACAATGGCCAGCAGGATCCTCTGGATCAGGACCTGATGACCCCTGAACTCTTCAGTATGCATAACCATATACTTATAAATAAGAAAGGTTAGTACCAAAGTGCCAATGGACGTCCCTATAAATCCAATTCTGAATAATATGCTTTCGGGAAAGACATTTCCCACGTCACTGTGAAGGAAAAGAAACCAATGTTATTATGGATATTTCCTCACTCCCAACCCATGAAATAAGAATCATTTGCTTGTTTATCTTACCTGATGCTCATCAGTGGCGAGGCTGCATGGCCGAGGACGACCGTCATGATGTAGCTGGTGGCAAGCCAGGCCGCACACCAAAACGCCAACAGGAGGGGGACGAACCCCAGTCCTTTTAGCTCCATTTCAGACAAGTAGAAAAAGAAGACGCTAATCTCACTATTCTCACTAATCGCACTGGAACAGACTGAAGGCTCGGGCGGCTGTCAGTGGGATGTCAGGCCTCCAGCTGTCTATGACATCACATGTGACATGTCAGAATGACTGCTTGTTTCTTTGAGCTGCCATGATTTAGTATCTGCTATAGACAGAACCTGATGTTTTTACTATGGACCTTACAGACCTCAGAACCCAAGTAATTAGTGCAGGGGCTCCATTTTGATCATCTCATATTTCACATTATTTGAGTTCCAGGGCTCAGATACATTTGCACCCTCTATAGCAGTGGTCTTCAAGCTGTGAACCCCCAACCGCTGCAGAACCACAACTCCCAGCATGCCCAGACAGCAACTTTGCATAAGGAAATAGTCTAATTAAACTTTTCTTATATATAGAATCCCTGAAATCTCCAATCTCTCCTTTTATTGCTTTATGATCTGTGTTACTTATTTGTAAAAAACAATGTTTGTGATTGTCTTCCCCCCACACACTTATGGGCTATCTCTTCAAACGACTTTATTTGACCTAAAGCGTATAATTGATTTACATAAATAAGCCCCTTTTCATCCAAAAGAGTGAATCTTTAATTTTAAGGAACTCTTTAAGTGCTTTATTCGACCATAATGAAGTAAAGTCAAAACTCCATGTGATTTAAAAAATAAATTTAAGTTCCCCCCATACTTAATTATCTAGATATGCATGGGTGTAGTGAGTATCCCAGCTTCCAAAATCTCAAAAATATCCTTCATTTTTCAGAGGCTTTTTCAAAAATGAAAGAAGCGATCTGATTGGTTGCTATGGGCAACTCAGAAACTTTTCCTCTGGGCAGGTTTTGATAAATCTCCCTCTATGGGGGAGATTCATTAAGACCAGTGTAGAGGAAGAGTTGTGCAGTTGCCCATAGCAACCAGATTGCTTCTTTCATTTTTCACAATGCCTTTGCAAAATGAAAGAAGCGATCTGATTGGTTGCTATGGGCAACTCAGCATATTTTCCTGGAAAAGTTTCTGAGTTGCCCATAGCAACCAATCAGATTACTTCCTTCATTTTTCAGAGACTTTTTCAAAAATGAAAGAAGCGATCTGATTGGTTGCTATGGGCAACTCAGCAGCTTTCCCCATAGACCACAATGGGCCTACTGGTTTCAATGGGCAAAAAATCAGAGTTAATGCACTAGACACAGTTCTCTATACCATTAACCCCTTCCCGACCTATGACATACCTGTACGTCATGGGTGGCAAGGTGTTCCCGACCCATGACATACAGGTACGTCATGAACATTTTTGCCGCTACTCGCGGCATCCCGCAGCGCCCGGTAAGATGGTGGCTATCACTGATAGCCAGCCATCTTACCATGCGACCACGGGGGGTTTCATCCCCCACCCCCCCCCCCCAGCGATCGCTGCTATCAGCTGGTCAACTCTGACTAGCTAATAGCAGCGTTTCGCTATCAGAATATTTAGCAGCGCGGTGTGTAAGTCCCGATCACGGGGATCGGGACACACACCGCTCTGCTAAGTGTCCCTTACCCATCCCCCGGCATCACTTACCCGACCATGCGGTGTCCCGAGTGGTCCCGTTGCGAGCGACGTCCTCCAGGCGGTCCCGGCGGCGCTGCGTCCCGGCGGCGCAGGTTGACCGCCAGATGAAGGGGCAGCCGACACGCCCCCTCAAAAAAAGCGCTATAGCAGAGCCAGAAATTGCCAAAGGCAGCGCTGCATCAGTCCCCCAAAAAATGTGAGTTCCTGGATTTAAATATCTATATTCAGGATGGCTGTTCGCATACTGCCAACTATTTTAAGGAGGTGAATGCAAACAGATACCTCGACTTTAACAGTTGCCATCTTAAATAATGGAAGAAGAACATTCCATTCGGTCAAATGAAAAGAATCCGAAGGAATTGTTCTTCCACACAAAAACACCTACAACAACTAGAGAACCTGGAGGATCGTTTTAAACAAAAAGGGTATCCCAAACCCCTTATACAAGGAGCACGCCAGAGAGTGGACGAATTAGAACAAAGTGCTTGCTTGAAAAATAATAAACAGGGTAATGCAGAGGGGGGTTATAATGATGAATTTGATTCTGTTTTTCTAACTAGGTATTACACTTCACACACCAATATTTTTTTATAATTTTTTTTTTTTTTTTTTTTGTATAGGTAATATCACCAGCTCATATTATTGTGTCATGATTACTGGCACCATATGTAGTCCCCCAGTTATTCTTCTTTAGATGTTTTCCGTGTCCTGTGCAGTATCTCTCCCAGAAGTCCACTTGATGGCCCCCGTGGTGGTCTACACCCCGAAGTCATCAATTTTTACTCTAAGAGAGAGTGTGCAGCTGTTTCTGGAGACGGTCAACAATAACCTCTGCATGGTGGAATAATAGGTCACGATGTTTATCAGGATCAGTAGAAGCATCACCCACTCGATGATTATGATGGGGATTTCACGGATCTCGTCCCAGTCTTCATCATTATGGAATAATTCCTTTAATGTTTCATATCCAAAATAGAAAACTACACAGACAAAAGTCAGGCCACAGCAGGTGCATCTACTATGGTGGATGACTTTTTTTGCTCCTGGTAATTTATACATCTGGATGGACTGCCCAAGGTAGTATAAGGCTTCACATGTAATGGAAATTATCGTGCTGACAAAGTGTATCCTGGGATATTCTTCGGGGGACAATACATGCATAACAGCTGTGGAAAAACAGGAGGCCCACACAATGGCCAGCAGGATCCTCTGGATCAGGACCTGATGACCCCTGAACTCTTCAGTATGCATAACCATATACTTATAAATAAGAAAGGTTAGTACCAAAGTGCCAATGGACGTCCCTATAAATCCAATTCTGAATAATATGCTTTCGGGAAAGACATTTCCCACGTCACTGTGAAGGAAAAGAAACCAATGTTATTATGGATATTTCCTCACTCCCAACCCATGAAATAAGAATCATTTGCTTGTTTATCTTACCTGATGCTCATCAGTGGCGAGGCTGCATGGCCGAGGACGACCGTCATGATGTAGCTGGTGGCAAGCCAGGCCGCACACCAAAACGCCAACAGGAGGGGGACGAACCCCAGTCCTTTTAGCTCCATTTCAGACAAGTAGAAAAAGAAGACGCTAATCTCACTATTCTCACTAATCGCACTGGAACAGACTGAAGGCTCGGGCGGCTGTCAGTGGGATGTCAGGCCTCCAGCTGTCTATGACATCACATGTGACATGTCAGAATGACTGCTTGTTTCTTTGAGCTGCCATGATTTAGTATCTGCTATAGACAGAACCTGATGTTTTTACTATGGACCTTACAGACCTCAGAACCCAAGTAATTAGTGCAGGGGCTCCATTTTGATCATCTCATATTTCACATTATTTGAGTTCCAGGGCTCAGATACATTTGCACCCTCTATAGCAGTGGTCTTCAAGCTGTGAACCCCCAACCGCTGCAGAACCACAACTCCCAGCATGCCCAGACAGCAACTTTGCATAAGGAAATAGTCTAATTAAACTTTTCTTATATATAGAATCCCTGAAATCTCCAATCTCTCCTTTTATTGCTTTATGATCTGTGTTACTTATTTGTAAAAAACAATGTTTGTGATTGTCTTCCCCCCACACACTTATGGGCTATCTCTTCAAACGACTTTATTTGACCTAAAGCGTATAATTGATTTACATAAATAAGCCCCTTTTCATCCAAAAGAGTGAATCTTTAATTTTAAGGAACTCTTTAAGTGCTTTATTCGACCATAATGAAGTAAAGTCAAAACTCCATGTGATTTAAAAAATAAATTTAAGTTCCCCCCATACTTAATTATCTAGATATGCATGGGTGTAGTGAGTATCCCAGCTTCCAAAATCTCAAAAATATCCTTCATTTTTCAGAGGCTTTTTCAAAAATGAAAGAAGCGATCTGATTGGTTGCTATGGGCAACTCAGAAACTTTTCCTCTGGGCAGGTTTTGATAAATCTCCCTCTATGGGGGAGATTCATTAAGACCAGTGTAGAGGAAGAGTTGTGCAGTTGCCCATAGCAACCAGATTGCTTCTTTCATTTTTCACAATGCCTTTGCAAAATGAAAGAAGCAATCTGATTGGTTGCTATGGGCAACTCAGCATATTTTCCTGGAAAAGTTTCTGAGTTGCCCATAGCAACCAATCAGATTACTTCCTTCATTTTTCAGAGACTTTTTCAAAAATGAAAGAAGCGATCTGATTGGTTGCTATGGGCAACTCAGCAGCTTTCCCCATAGACCACAATGGGCCTACTGGTTTCAATGGGCAAAAAATCAGAGTTAATGCACTAGACACAGTTCTCTATACCATTAACCCCTTCCCGACCTATGACATACCTGTACGTCATGGGTGGCAAGGTGTTCCCGACCCATGACATACAGGTACGTCATGAACATTTTTGCCGCTACTCGCGGCATCCCGCAGCGCCCGGTAAGATGGTGGCTATCACTGATAGCCAGCCATCTTACCATGCGACCACGGGGGGTTTCATCCCCCCCCCCCCCCCCCAGCGATCGCTGCTATCAGCTGGTCAACTCTGACTAGCTAATAGCAGCGTTTCGCTATCAGAATATTTAGCAGCGCGGTGTGTAAGTCCCGATCACGGGGATCGGGACACACACCGCTCTGCTAAGTGTCCCTTACCCATCCCCCGGCATCACTTACCCGACCATGCGGTGTCCCGAGTGGTCCCGTTGCGAGCGACGTCCTCCAGGCGGTCCCGGCGGCGCTGCGTCCCGGCGGCGCAGGTTGACCGCCAGATGAAGGGGCAGCCGACACGCCCCCTCAAAAAAAGCGCTATAGCAGAGCCAGAAATTGCCAAAGGCAGCGCTGCATCAGTCCCCCAAAAAATGTGAGTTCCTGGATTTAAATATCTATATTCAGGATGGCTGTTCGCATACTGCCAACTATTTTAAGGAGGTGAATGCAAACAGATACCTCGACTTTAACAGTTGCCATCTTAAATAATGGAAGAAGAACATTCCATTCGGTCAAATGAAAAGAATCCGAAGGAATTGTTCTTCCACACAAAAATACCTACAACAACTAGAGAACCTGGAGGATCGTTTTAAACAAAAAGGGTATCCCAAACCCCTTATACAAGGAGCACGCCAGAGAGTGGACGAATTAGAACAAAGTGCTTGCTTGAAAAATAATAAACAGGGTAATGCAGAGGGGGGTTATAATGATGAATTTGATTCTGTTTTTCTAACTAGGTATTACACTTCACACACCAATATTTTTTTATAATTTTTTTTTTTTTTTTTTTTGTATAGGTAATATCACCAGCTCATATTATTGTGTCATGATTACTGGCACCATATGTAGTCCCCCAGTTATTCTTCTTTAGATGTTTTCCGTGTCCTGTGCAGTATCTCTCCCAGAAGTCCACTTGATGGCCCCCGTGGTGGTCTACACCCCGAAGTCATCAATTTTTACTCTAAGAGAGAGTGTGCAGCTGTTTCTGGAGACGGTCAACAATAACCTCTGCATGGTGGAATAATAGGTCACGATGTTTATCAGGATCAGTAGAAGCATCACCCACTCGATGATTATGATGGGGATTTCACGGATCTCGTCCCAGTCTTCATCATTATGGAATAATTCCTTTAATGTTTCATATCCAAAATAGAAAACTACACAGACAAAAGTCAGGCCACAGCAGGTGCATCTACTATGGTGGATGACTTTTTTTGCTCCTGGTAATTTATACATCTGGATGGACTGCCCAAGGTAGTATAAGGCTTCACATGTAATGGAAATTATCGTGCTGACAAAGTGTATCCTGGGATATTCTTCGGGGGACAATACATGCATAACAGCTGTGGAAAAACAGGAGGCCCACACAATGGCCAGCAGGATCCTCTGGATCAGGACCTGATGACCCCTGAACTCTTCAGTATGCATAACTGTCACGATGCCGGCTGGCAGGTAGTGGACCCTCTGTGCCAGAGAGGGATTGGCGTGGACCGTGCTAGTGGACCGGTTCTAAGCCACTACTGGTTTTCACCAGAGCCCGCCGCAAAGCGGGATGGTCTTGCTGCGGCGGTAGTGACCAGGTCGTATCCACTAGCAACGGCTCACCTCTCTGGCTGCTGAAGATAGGCGCGGTACAAGGGAGTAGGCAGAAGCAAGGTCGGACGTAGCAGAAGGTCGGGGCAGGCAGCAAGGATCGTAGTCAGGGGCAACGGCAGAAGGTCTGGAAACACTGGCAAGGGACACACAAGGAACGCTTTCACTGGCACTAAGGCAACAAGATCCGGCAAGGGAGTGCAAGGGAAGTGAGGTAATATAGGGAGTGCACAGGTGATAACTCTAATTGGAACCACTGCGCCAATCAGCGGCGCAGTGGCCCTTTAAATCGCAGAGACCCGGCGCGCGCGCGCCCTAGGGAGCGGGGCCGCGCGCGCCGGGACAGAACAGACGGGGAGCGAGTCAGGTAGGAGAGCCGGGGTGCGCATCGCGAGCGGGCGCTACCCGCATCGCGAATCGCATCCCGGCTAGCAGCAGGATCGCAGCGCCCCGGGTCAGAGGACGTGACCGGGGCGCTGCAGCGGAGGAGGTGAAGCGAGCGCTCCGGGGAGGAGCGGGAACCCGGAGCGCTCGGCGTAACAGTACCCCCCCCCCTTGGGTCTCCCCCTCTTCTTGGAGCCTGAGAACCTGAGGAGCAGACTTTTGTCAAGGATGTTGTCCTCAGGTTCCCAGGATCTCTCTTCAGGACCACAACCCTCCCAGTCTACTAAAAAAAAATTTTTTCCTCTGACCTTTTTGGTAGCCAAAATCTCCTTGACCGAGAAGACGTCCGAGGAGCCGGAAACAGGAGTGGGAGGAACAGATTTGGGAGAAAAACGGTTGAGGATGAGTGGTTTGAGAAGAGAGACGTGAAAGGCATTAGGGATACGAAGAGAAGGAGGAAGAAGAAGTTTATAAGAGACAGGATTAATTTGACACAGAATTTTGAAAGGACCAAGATAGCGTGGTCCCAACTTGTAGCTAGGGACACGGAAGCGGACATATTTAGCGGAGAGCCATACCTTGTCTCCAGGGGAAAAAACGGGGGGAGCTCTTCTTTTCTTATCCGCGAACCTCTTCATGCGTGAAGAAGCCTGTAAGAGAGAATTTTGGGTCTCTCTCCATATAATGGAAAGGTCACGAGAAATCTCATCC
Source organism: Hyla sarda (assembly GCF_029499605.1). Lineage (NCBI taxonomy): Eukaryota > Metazoa > Chordata > Amphibia > Anura > Hylidae > Hyla > Hyla sarda. Next base: position 40,145 of record NW_026610575.1, read on the forward strand.
ACAGCGGGCAGACCAGAGGGCAAGGGGGTAGGGAGGGGGGGAAGAGGGTGACGGCCGTACACCACGAAAAATGGGGATTTGGAGGAAGATTCAGAGACCCTGAAGTTATACGAGAATTCGGCCCATGGAAGGAGATCTGCCCAGTCATCCTGGCGGGAGGAAACAAAATGTCGCAAATAATCACCCAGGATCTGGTTAATTCTTTCTACTTGTCCATTGGACTGGGGATGATATGCAGAGGAAAAATTTAATTTAATCTTGAGTTGTTTACAGAGAGCTCTCCAGAATTTAGACACGAATTGGACCCCTCTATCCGAGACAATCTGCGTAGGCAACCCGTGAAGACGAAAAATGTGTACAAAAAATTGTTTAGCCAACTGAGGCGCAGAAGGAAGACCAGGAAGAGGAATGAAATGTGCCATTTTGGAGAATCGATCAACGACCACCCAAATAACGGTGTTGCCACGGGAAGGGGGTAAATCAGTAATAAAATCCATACCAATCAGAGACCAAGGCTGTTCGGGGACAGGCAGAGGATGAAGAAAACCAGCGGGCTTCTGGCGAGGAGTCTTATCCCGGGCACAGATAGTGCAGGCTCGCACAAAGTCCCCAACATCCGTCTCCAGAGTCGGCCACCAATAGAAGCGGGAGATGAGTTGCACAGATTTCTTGATGCCCGCATGACCTGCGAGATGGGAGGAGTGACCCCATTTGAGGATTCCGAGGCGTTGGCGTGGAGAAACAAAGGTCTTTCCTGGAGGAGTCTGTCTGATGGAGGCAGGAGAAGTGGAGATCAGGCAGTCAGGTGGAATGATGTGTTGCGGAGGAAGATCAACTTCTGAGGCATCCGAGGAACGAGAGAGAGCATCGGCTCTAATGTTCTTATCGGCAGGACGAAAGTGAATCTCAAAATTAAATCGGGCAAAGAACAGAGACCACCGGGCCTGGCGAGGATTCAGCCGTTGGGCCGACTGGAGGTAGGAGAGGTTCTTGTGGTCGGTGTAGATAATAACAGGAAATCTTGATCCCTCCAGCAGATGCCTCCATTCCTCAAGTGCTAATTTAATGGCTAGAAGCTCTCGATCCCCGATGGAGTAGTTCCTCTCCGCTGGAGAGAAGGTCCTAGAGAAAAAACCACAAGTGACAGCATGCCCGGAAGGATTTTTTTGTAGAAGAACAGCTCCAGCTCCTACTGAGGAGGCATCAACCTCCAATAGGAAGGGTTTGGAAGGGTCAGGTCTGGAGAGCACGGGAGCCGAAGAAAAGGCGGACTTGAGTTGTTTAAAGGAGTCTTCTGCTTGAGGAGGCCAGGACTTGGGATCAGCATTTTTCTTGGTTAAAGCCACGATAGGAGCCACAATGGTAGAAAAATGTGGAATAAATTGCCTGTAATAATTGGCGAACCCCAAAAAGCGTTGGATAGCACGGAGTCCGGAGGGGCGTGGCCAATTTAAGACGGCAGAGAGTTTGTCTGGATCCATCTGTAGTCCCTGGCCAGAGACCAAATATCCTAGAAAAGGAAGAGATTGGCATTCAAACAGACATTTCTCAATTTTGGCATAGAGTTGGTTGTCACGAAGTCTCTGAAGAACCATACGGACATGCCGGCGGTGTTCCTCTAGATTGGCAGAAAAAATTAGGATATCGTCCAGATATACCACAACACAGGAGTATAATAGATCACGAAAAATTTCATTGACAAAGTCTTGGAAGACGGCAGGGGCATTGCACAGTCCAAAGGGCATGACCAGATACTCAAAGTGTCCATCTCTGGTGTTAAATGCCGTTTTCCACTCGTCCCCCTCTCTGATGCGGATGAGGTTATAGGCGCCTCTTAAGTCCAATTTAGTGAAGATGTGGGCACCTTGGAGGCGATCAAAGAGTTCAGAGATGAGGGGTAAGGGGTAGCGGTTCTTAACCGTGATTTTATTAAGACCGCGGTAGTCAATGCAAGGACGTAGGGAGCCATCTTTTTTGGAGACAAAGAAAAATCCGGCTCCGGCAGGAGAGGAGGATTTACGGATAAAGCCCCTTTTTAGATTCTCCTGGACGTATTCGGACATGGCAAGAGTCTCTGGAGCAGAGAGAGGATAAATTCTGCCCCGGGGTGGAGTAGTACCCGGGAGGAGGTCGATAGGGCAATCATAAGGCCTGTGAGGAGGTAGAGTCTCAGCTTGTTTTTTGCAGAAAACATCCGCGAAGTCCATATAGGCCTTGGGGAGACCGGTTACAGGAGGAACCACAGAGTTACGGCAAGGGTTACTGGGAACCGGTTTTAGACAGTTCTTGGAACAAGAGGACCCCCAACTCTTGATCTCCCCAGTGGACCAATCCAGGGTTGGGGAATGAAGTTGAAGCCAGGGAAGTCCAAGGAGAATCTCCGAGGTGCAATTGGGGAGGACCAAAAGTTCAATCCTCTCATGATGAGATCCGATGCTCATAAGAAGGGGCTCCGTGCGGAAACGTATGGTACAGTCCAATCTTTCATTATTTACACAATTGATGTAGAGGGGTCTGGCGAGACTGGTCACTGGGATGTTGAACCTGTTGACTAGAGAGGCCAAAATAAAATTTCCTGCAGAACCAGAGTCCAAGAAGGCCACTGTAGAGAAGGAGAAGGCAGAAGCAGACATCCGCACAGGCACAGTAAGACGTGGGGAAGCAGAGTAGACATCAAGGACTGTCTCACCTTTGTGCGGAGTCAGCGTACGTCTTTCCAGGCGGGGAGGACGGATAGGACAATCCCTCAGGAAGTGTTCGGTACTAGCACAGTACAGGCAGAGGTTCTCCATACGGCGTCGTGTCCTCTCTTGAGGTGTCAGGCGAGATCGGTCGACCTGCATAGCCTCCACGGCGGGAGGCACAGGAACAGATTGCAGGGGACCAGAGGAGAGAGGAGCCGAGGAGACGAAACGCCTCGTGCGAACAGAGTCCATATCTTGGCGGAGTTCCTGACGCCTTTCAGAAAAACGCATGTCAATGCGAGTGGCTAGGTGAATAAGTTCATGTAGATTAGCAGGAATTTCTCGTGCGGCCAGAACATCTTTAATGTTGCTGGATAGGCCTTTTTTGAAGGTCGCGCAGAGGGCCTCATTATTCCAGGACAATTCTGAAGCAAGTGTACGGAATTGTACGGCATACTCGCCAACGGAAGAATTACCCTGGACCAGGTTCAACAGGGCAGTCTCAGCAGAAGAGGCTCGGGCAGGTTCCTCAAAGACACTTCGGATTTCCGAGAAGAAGGAGTGTACTGAGGCAGTGACGGGGTCATTGCGGTCCCAGAGCGGTGTGGCCCATGACAGGGCTTTTCCGGACAGAAGACTGACTACGAAAGCCACCTTAGACCTTTCAGTGGGAAACAGGTCCGACATCATCTCCAGATGCAGGGAACATTGGGAAAGGAAGCCACGGCAAAACTTAGAGTCCCCATCAAACTTATCCGGCAAGGATAAGCGTATCCCAGGAGCGGCCACTCGCTGCGGAGGAGGTGCAGGAGCTGGCGGAGGAGATGACTGCTGAAGCTGTGGTAGCAACTGTTGTAGCATAACGGTCAGTTGAGACAGCTGTTGGCCTTGTTGCGCAATCTGTTGTGACTGCTGGGCGACCACCGTGGTGAGGTCAGCGACAACTGGCAGAGGAACTTCAGCGGGATCCATGGCCGGATCTACTGTCACGATGCCGGCTGGCAGGTAGTGGACCCTCTGTGCCAGAGAGGGATTGGCGTGGACCGTGCTAGTGGACCGGTTCTAAGCCACTACTGGTTTTCACCAGAGCCCGCCGCAAAGCGGGATGGTCTTGCTGCGGCGGTAGTGACCAGGTCGTATCCACTAGCAACGGCTCACCTCTCTGGCTGCTGAAGATAGGCGCGGTACAAGGGAGTAGGCAGAAGCAAGGTCGGACGTAGCAGAAGGTCGGGGCAGGCAGCAAGGATCGTAGTCAGGGGCAACGGCAGAAGGTCTGGAAACACTGGCAAGGGACACACAAGGAACGCTTTCACTGGCACTAAGGCAACAAGATCCGGCAAGGGAGTGCAAGGGAAGTGAGGTAATATAGGGAGTGCACAGGTGATAACTCTAATTGGAACCACTGCGCCAATCAGCGGCGCAGTGGCCCTTTAAATCGCAGAGACCCGGCGCGCGCGCGCCCTAGGGAGCGGGGCCGCGCGCGCCGGGACAGAACAGACGGGGAGCGAGTCAGGTAGGAGAGCCGGGGTGCGCATCGCGAGCGGGCGCTACCCGCATCGCGAATCGCATCCCGGCTAGCAGCAGGATCGCAGCGCCCCGGGTCAGAGGACGTGACCGGGGCGCTGCAGCGGAGGAGGTGAAGCGAGCGCTCCGGGGAGGAGCGGGAACCCGGAGCGCTCGGCGTAACAATAACCATATACTTATAAATAAGAAAGGTTAGTACCAAAGTGCCAATGGACGTCCCTATAAATCCAATTCTGAATAATATGCTTTCGGGAAAGACATTTCCCACGTCACTGTGAAGGAAAAGAAACCAATGTTATTATGGATATTTCCTCACTCCCAACCCATGAAATAAGAATCATTTGCTTGTTTATCTTACCTGATGCTCATCAGTGGCGAGGCTGCATGGCCGAGGACGACCGTCATGATGTAGCTGGTGGCAAGCCAGGCCGCACACCAAAACGCCAACAGGAGGGGGACGAACCCCAGTCCTTTTAGCTCCATTTCAGACAAGTAGAAAAAGAAGACGCTAATCTCACTATTCTCACTAATCGCACTGGAACAGACTGAAGGCTCGGGCGGCTGTCAGTGGGATGTCAGGCCTCCAGCTGTCTATGACATCACATGTGACATGTCAGAATGACTGCTTGTTTCTTTGAGCTGCCATGATTTAGTATCTGCTATAGACAGAACCTGATGTTTTTACTATGGACCTTACAGACCTCAGAACCCAAGTAATTAGTGCAGGGGCTCCATTTTGATCATCTCATATTTCACATTATTTGAGTTCCAGGGCTCAGATACATTTGCACCCTCTATAGCAGTGGTCTTCAAGCTGTGAACCCCCAACCGCTGCAGAACCACAACTCCCAGCATGCCCAGACAGCAACTTTGCATAAGGAAATAGTCTAATTAAACTTTTCTTATATATAGAATCCCTGAAATCTCCAATCTCTCCTTTTATTGCTTTATGATCTGTGTTACTTATTTGTAAAAAACAATGTTTGTGATTGTCTTCCCCCCACACACTTATGGGCTATCTCTTCAAACGACTTTATTTGACCTAAAGCGTATAATTGATTTACATAAATAAGCCCCTTTTCATCCAAAAGAGTGAATCTTTAATTTTAAGGAACTCTTTAAGTGCTTTATTCGACCATAATGAAGTAAAGTCAAAACTCCATGTGATTTAAAAAATAAATTTAAGTTCCCCCCATACTTAATTATCTAGATATGCATGGGTGTAGTGAGTATCCCAGCTTCCAAAATCTCAAAAATATCCTTCATTTTTCAGAGGCTTTTTCAAAAATGAAAGAAGCGATCTGATTGGTTGCTATGGGCAACTCAGAAACTTTTCCTCTGGGCAGGTTTTGATAAATCTCCCTCTATGGGGGAGATTCATTAAGACCAGTGTAGAGGAAGAGTTGTGCAGTTGCCCATAGCAACCAGATTGCTTCTTTCATTTTTCACAATGCCTTTGCAAAATGAAAGAAGCGATCTGATTGGTTGCTATGGGCAACTCAGCATATTTTCCTGGAAAAGTTTCTGAGTTGCCCATAGCAACCAATCAGATTACTTCCTTCATTTTTCAGAGACTTTTTCAAAAATGAAAGAAGCGATCTGATTGGTTGCTATGGGCAACTCAGCAGCTTTCCCCATAGACCACAATGGGCCTACTGGTTTCAATGGGCAAAAAATCAGAGTTAATGCACTAGACACAGTTCTCTATACCATTAACCCCTTCCCGACCTATGACATACCTGTACGTCATGGGTGGCAAGGTGTTCCCGACCCATGACATACAGGTACGTCATGAACATTTTTGCCGCTACTCGCGGCATCCCGCAGCGCCCGGTAAGATGGTGGCTATCACTGATAGCCAGCCATCTTACCATGCGACCACGGGGGGTTTCATCCCCCACCCCCCCCCCCAGCGATCGCTGCTATCAGCTGGTCAACTCTGACTAGCTAATAGCAGGTAATATCACCAGCTCATATTATTGTGTCATGATTACTGGCACCATATGTAGTCCCCCAGTTATTCTTCTTTAGATGTTTTCCGTGTCCTGTGCAGTATCTCTCCCAGAAGTCCACTTGATGGCCCCCGTGGTGGTCTACACCCCGAAGTCATCAATTTTTACTCTAAGAGAGAGTGTGCAGCTGTTTCTGGAGACGGTCAACAATAACCTCTGCATGGTGGAATAATAGGTCACGATGTTTATCAGGATCAGTAGAAGCATCACCCACTCGATGATTATGATGGGGATTTCACGGATCTCGTCCCAGTCTTCATCATTATGGAATAATTCCTTTAATGTTTCATATCCAAAATAGAAAACTACACAGACAAAAGTCAGGCCACAGCAGGTGCATCTACTATGGTGGATGACTTTTTTTGCTCCTGGTAATTTATACATCTGGATGGACTGCCCAAGGTAGTATAAGGCTTCACATGTAATGGAAATTATCGTGCTGACAAAGTGTATCCTGGGATATTCTTCGGGGGACAATACATGCATAACAGCTGTGGAAAAACAGGAGGCCCACACAATGGCCAGCAGGATCCTCTGGATCAGGACCTGATGACCCCTGAACTCTTCAGTATGCATAACCATATACTTATAAATAAGAAAGGTTAGTACCAAAGTGCCAATGGACGTCCCTATAAATCCAATTCTGAATAATATGCTTTCGGGAAAGACATTTCCCACGTCACTGTGAAGGAAAAGAAACCAATGTTATTATGGATATTTCCTCACTCCCAACCCATGAAATAAGAATCATTTGCTTGTTTATCTTACCTGATGCTCATCAGTGGCGAGGCTGCATGGCCGAGGACGACCGTCATGATGTAGCTGGTGGCAAGCCAGGCCGCACACCAAAACGCCAACAGGAGGGGGACGAACCCCAGTCCTTTTAGCTCCATTTCAGACAAGTAGAAAAAGAAGACGCTAATCTCACTATTCTCACTAATCGCACTGGAACAGACTGAAGGCTCGGGCGGCTGTCAGTGGGATGTCAGGCCTCCAGCTGTCTATGACATCACATGTGACATGTCAGAATGACTGCTTGTTTCTTTGAGCTGCCATGATTTAGTATCTGCTATAGACAGAACCTGATGTTTTTACTATGGACCTTACAGACCTCAGAACCCAAGTAATTAGTGCAGGGGCTCCATTTTGATCATCTCATATTTCACATTATTTGAGTTCCAGGGCTCAGATACATTTGCACCCTCTATAGCAGTGGTCTTCAAGCTGTGAACCCCCAACCGCTGCAGAACCACAACTCCCAGCATGCCCAGACAGCAACTTTGCATAAGGAAATAGTCTAATTAAACTTTTCTTATATATAGAATCCCTGAAATCTCCAATCTCTCCTTTTATTGCTTTATGATCTGTGTTACTTATTTGTAAAAAACAATGTTTGTGATTGTCTTCCCCCCACACACTTATGGGCTATCTCTTCAAACGACTTTATTTGACCTAAAGCGTATAATTGATTTACATAAATAAGCCCCTTTTCATCCAAAAGAGTGAATCTTTAATTTTAAGGAACTCTTTAAGTGCTTTATTCGACCATAATGAAGTAAAGTCAAAACTCCATGTGATTTAAAAAATAAATTTAAGTTCCCCCCATACTTAATTATCTAGATATGCATGGGTGTAGTGAGTATCCCAGCTTCCAAAATCTCAAAAATATCCTTCATTTTTCAGAGGCTTTTTCAAAAATGAAAGAAGCGATCTGATTGGTTGCTATGGGCAACTCAGAAACTTTTCCTCTGGGCAGGTTTTGATAAATCTCCCTCTATGGGGGAGATTCATTAAGACCAGTGTAGAGGAAGAGTTGTGCAGTTGCCCATAGCAACCAGATTGCTTCTTTCATTTTTCACAATGCCTTTGCAAAATGAAAGAAGCGATCTGATTGGTTGCTATGGGCAACTCAGCATATTTTCCTGGAAAAGTTTCTGAGTTGCCCATAGCAACCAATCAGATTACTTCCTTCATTTTTCAGAGACTTTTTCAAAAATGAAAGAAGCGATCTGATTGGTTGCTATGGGCAACTCAGCAGCTTTCCCCATAGACCACAATGGGCCTACTGGTTTCAATGGGCAAAAAATCAGAGTTAATGCACTAGACACAGTTCTCTATACCATTAACCCCTTCCCGACCTATGACATACCTGTACGTCATGGGTGGCAAGGTGTTCCCGACCCATGACATACAGGTACGTCATGAACATTTTTGCCGCTACTCGCGGCATCCCGCAGCGCCCGGTAAGATGGTGGCTATCACTGATAGCCAGCCATCTTACCATGCGACCACGGGGGGTTTCATCCCCCACCCCCCCCCCCCCAGCGATCGCTGCTATCAGCTGGTCAACTCTGACTAGCTAATAGCAGCGTTTCGCTATCAGAATATTTAGCAGCGCGGTGTGTAAGTCCCGATCACGGGGATCGGGACACACACCGCTCTGCTAAGTGTCCCTTACCCATCCCCCGGCATCACTTACCCGACCATGCGGTGTCCCGAGTGGTCCCGTTGCGAGCGACGTCCTCCAGGCGGTCCCGGCGGCGCTGCGTCCCGGCGGCGCAGGTTGACCGCCAGATGAAGGGGCAGCCGACACGCCCCCTCAAAAAAAGCGCTATAGCAGAGCCAGAAATTGCCAAAGGCAGCGCTGCATCAGTCCCCCAAAAAATGTGAGTTCCTGGATTTAAATATCTATATTCAGGATGGCTGTTCGCATACTGCCAACTATTTTAAGGAGGTGAATGCAAACAGATACCTCGACTTTAACAGTTGCCATCTTAAATAATGGAAGAAGAACATTCCATTCGGTCAAATGAAAAGAATCCGAAGGAATTGTTCTTCCACACAAAAATACCTACAACAACTAGAGAACCTGGAGGATCGTTTTAAACAAAAAGGGTATCCCAAACCCCTTATACAAGGAGCACGCCAGAGAGTGGACGAATTAGAACAAAGTGCTTGCTTGAAAAATAATAAACAGGGTAATGCAGAGGGGGGTTATAATGATGAATTTGATTCTGTTTTTCTAACTAGGTATTACACTTCACACACCAATATTTTTTTATAATTTTTTTTTTTTTTTTTTTTGTATAGGTAATATCACCAGCTCATATTATTGTGTCATGATTACTGGCACCATATGTAGTCCCCCAGTTATTCTTCTTTAGATGTTTTCCGTGTCCTGTGCAGTATCTCTCCCAGAAGTCCACTTGATGGCCCCCGTGGTGGTCTACACCCCGAAGTCATCAATTTTTACTCTAAGAGAGAGTGTGCAGCTGTTTCTGGAGACGGTCAACAATAACCTCTGCATGGTGGAATAATAGGTCACGATGTTTATCAGGATCAGTAGAAGCATCACCCACTCGATGATTATGATGGGGATTTCACGGATCTCGTCCCAGTCTTCATCATTATGGAATAATTCCTTTAATGTTTCATATCCAAAATAGAAAACTACACAGACAAAAGTCAGGCCACAGCAGGTGCATCTACTATGGTGGATGACTTTTTTTGCTCCTGGTAATTTATACATCTGGATGGACTGCCCAAGGTAGTATAAGGCTTCACATGTAATGGAAATTATCGTGCTGACAAAGTGTATCCTGGGATATTCTTCGGGGGACAATACATGCATAACAGCTGTGGAAAAACAGGAGGCCCACACAATGGCCAGCAGGATCCTCTGGATCAGGACCTGATGACCCCTGAACTCTTCAGTATGCATAACCATATACTTATAAATAAGAAAGGTTAGTACCAAAGTGCCAATGGACGTCCCTATAAATCCAATTCTGAATAATATGCTTTCGGGAAAGACATTTCCCACGTCACTGTGAAGGAAAAGAAACCAATGTTATTATGGATATTTCCTCACTCCCAACCCATGAAATAAGAATCATTTGCTTGTTTATCTTACCTGATGCTCATCAGTGGCGAGGCTGCATGGCCGAGGACGACCGTCATGATGTAGCTGGTGGCAAGCCAGGCCGCACACCAAAACGCCAACAGGAGGGGGACGAACCCCAGTCCTTTTAGCTCCATTTCAGACAAGTAGAAAAAGAAGACGCTAATCTCACTATTCTCACTAATCGCACTGGAACAGACTGAAGGCTCGGGCGGCTGTCAGTGGGATGTCAGGCCTCCAGCTGTCTATGACATCACATGTGACATGTCAGAATGACTGCTTGTTTCTTTGAGCTGCCATGATTTAGTATCTGCTATAGACAGAACCTGATGTTTTTACTATGGACCTTACAGACCTCAGAACCCAAGTAATTAGTGCAGGGGCTCCATTTTGATCATCTCATATTTCACATTATTTGAGTTCCAGGGCTCAGATACATTTGCACCCTCTATAGCAGTGGTCTTCAAGCTGTGAACCCCCAACCGCTGCAGAACCACAACTCCCAGCATGCCCAGACAGCAACTTTGCATAAGGAAATAGTCTAATTAAACTTTTCTTATATATAGAATCCCTGAAATCTCCAATCTCTCCTTTTATTGCTTTATGATCTGTGTTACTTATTTGTAAAAAACAATGTTTGTGATTGTCTTCCCCCCACACACTTATGGGCTATCTCTTCAAACGACTTTATTTGACCTAAAGCGTATAATTGATTTACATAAATAAGCCCCTTTTCATCCAAAAGAGTGAATCTTTAATTTTAAGGAACTCTTTAAGTGCTTTATTCGACCATAATGAAGTAAAGTCAAAACTCCATGTGATTTAAAAAATAAATTTAAGTTCCCCCCATACTTAATTATCTAGATATGCATGGGTGTAGTGAGTATCCCAGCTTCCAAAATCTCAAAAATATCCTTCATTTTTCAGAGGCTTTTTCAAAAATGAAAGAAGCGATCTGATTGGTTGCTATGGGCAACTCAGAAACTTTTCCTCTGGGCAGGTTTTGATAAATCTCCCTCTATGGGGGAGATTCATTAAGACCAGTGTAGAGGAAGAGTTGTGCAGTTGCCCATAGCAACCAGATTGCTTCTTTCATTTTTCACAATGCCTTTGCAAAATGAAAGAAGCGATCTGATTGGTTGCTATGGGCAACTCAGCATATTTTCCTGGAAAAGTTTCTGAGTTGCCCATAGCAACCAATCAGATTACTTCCTTCATTTTTCAGAGACTTTTTCAAAAATGAAAGAAGCGATCTGATTGGTTGCTATGGGCAACTCAGCAGCTTTCCCCATAGACCACAATGGGCCTACTGGTTTCAATGGGCAAAAAATCAGAGTTAATGCACTAGACACAGTTCTCTATACCATTAACCCCTTCCCGACCTATGACATACCTGTACGTCATGGGTGGCAAGGTGTTCCCGACCCATGACATACAGGTACGTCATGAACATTTTTGCCGCTACTCGCGGCATCCCGCAGCGCCCGGTAAGATGGTGGCTATCACTGATAGCCAGCCATCTTACCATGCGACCACGGGGGGTTTCATCCCCCACCCCCCCCCCCCAGCGATCGCTGCTATCAGCTGGTCAACTCTGACTAGCTAATAGCAGCGTTTCGCTATCAGAATATTTAGCAGCGCGGTGTGTAAGTCCCGATCACGGGGATCGGGACACACACCGCTCTGCTAAGTGTCCCTTACCCATCCCCCGGCATCACTTACCCGACCATGCGGTGTCCCGAGTGGTCCCGTTGCGAGCGACGTCCTCCAGGCGGTCCCGGCGGCGCTGCGTCACGGAGGTGAGTTTCCGGCAGCAGTGCGGCATCTTCATTGGCAGCAGTGAGATCGCCGTAAAGCGATCTCACTGCTGCCTCTGGGAGTTTCAAAACGGCAACTCCCAGCATGCCCAGACAGCCTTTGGCTTTCTGGGCATGCTGGGAGTTGTAGTTTTGTAACATCTGGAGGTCCACAGTTTGGAGACCACTGTATAATGGTCTCCAATCTGTGCTGTTCCAGATGTTGCAAAACTACAACTCCCAGCATGCTCAGTCTGTTCAGGCATGCTGGGAGTTGTAGTTCTCTAACATCTGGAAGAGCATAGATTGGAGACCATTATACAGTGGTCTCCAAACTGTGGACCTCCAGATATTGCAAAACTACAACTCCCAGCATGCCCAGACTGCCCAAGCATGCTGGAAGTTGTAGTTCGGCAACATCTGATCCTTCAGATATTGCCGAACTACAACTTCCAGCATGCTTGGGCAGTCTGGGCATGCTGGGAGTTGTAGTTTTGCAACAACTGGAGGCACACTAGTTGGGAAACATTGTCCGTTTGCTACCTCAGTGCCTCCAGCTGTTTCAATTGTTGCAAAACTATAACTCCCAGCATGCACTGACAGACCATGCATGCTGGGAGTTGTAGTTTTGCAACAGCTGGAGGCACACTGGTTTGGAAACGCTAAGTTTGGTTGCAAAACACTTGAAAGTTTATTACTTAACTTAGTGTTTCCAAACCAGTGTGCCTCCAGCTGTTGCAAAACTACAACTCCCAGCATGCACGGACAGCCAAAGGGCATGCTCGGAGTTTGCAACAGCTGGATGTTTGCCCCCTCCCCCCAATGTGAATGTACAGGGTACACTCACATGGGCGGAGGTTTACAGTGAGTGCTGCAAGTTTGAGATGGCGCAAAATTTGCGCTGCAGCTCAAACTCCCAGCGGCAAACTTGCTGTGAACCTCTGCCCATGTGACTGTACCCTAAAAACACTACACTACACTAACACTAACCTAAAATAAAAAGTAAAAAACACTACATATACACATTATCCCTACACAGCCCCCCTCCCCCAAAAAAATGAAAAACGTCTGGTACGCTACTGTTTCCAAAACGGAGCCTCCAGCTGTTGCAAAATAATAACTCCCAGTATTGCCGGACAGCCATTGACTGTCCAGGCATGCTGGGAGTTTTGCAACAGCTGGAGGCACCCTGTTTGGGAATCATTGGCATAGAATACCCCTATGTCCACCCCTATGCAAATCCCTAATTCAGGCCTCAAATGCGCATGGCGCTCTCTCACTTTGGAGCCCTGTTGTATTTCAGGGCAACAGTTTTGGGACACATATGGGGTATTGCCGTACTCGGGAGAAATTGCCTTACAAATGTTGGGGGGCTTTTTCTTCTTTAACCCCTTATGAAAAGGTGAAGTTGGGGTCTACACCAGCATGTTAGTGTAAAAAAATAATTTTTTTACTCTGACATGCTGGTGTTGCCCTATACTTTTCATTTTCACAAGAGGTAAAAGGGGAAAAAAGATCCTCTAAATTTGTAATGCAATTTCTCCCGAGTATGGAGATACCCCATATGTGGGCGCAAAGTGCTCTGGGGGCGCACAACAAGGCTCAGAAGGGAGAGTGCACCATGTACATTTGAGGCGATTTGCACAGGGGTGGCTGATTGTTACAGCAGTTCTCGGAATCAGAATGATAAGTAAAAGCATTCCAGAGTTATTAATGTTTAAAGTGACAGTGGTCAGATTTTCAAAAAATGCCCAGGACCTGAAGGTGAAAATGGGCTGGGTCATGAAGGGGTTAAAGGGGTACTCCGGTGAAAACCTTTTTTTTCTTTTAAATCAACTGGCTCCGGAAAGTTAAACAGATTTGTAAATTACTTCTATTAAAAAATCGTAATCTTTCCTGTACTTATTAGCTGCTGAATACTACAGAGGAAATTATTTTCTTTTTGGAATGCTCTCTGATGACATCACGAGCACAGTGCTCTCTGCTGACGTTATTATAATAATAATAATAATGTCTTTATTTATTGTTGTCCTTAGTGGGATTTGAACCCTCTCCAGCTCCACTATATCTTTCTTGTACACTGGTGCTCAGTACTGTACACAGTACTCTATGTGAGGACTGACTAGTGATTTGTACAGCGGTAGCATTATTTCCTTGTCGTCGGCATCTATGCCCCTATTGATGTACCCCATGATTTTATTAGCCTTGGCAGCAGCTGCCCGACACTGGTCACTACAGCTAAGTTTACTGTTACCTAAGGCTCCTAAGTCCTTTTCCATGTCAGTCGTCCTAAGTGTTCTTCCATTTAATACATAATCCCAGCTCGGATTTTTGCATTACCTTACATTTATCAGTGTTGAACCTCATCTGCCACTTCCCAGCCCAAACCTCCAACCTATCCAGATCCATTTGTAACAGTGCACTGTCCTCTATAGTGTTTACCACTTTACACAGTTTGGTGTCATCTGCAAAGATTGCTACTTTACTATTCAACCCCTCTGCAAGGTCATTCATGAATATATTAAATAGGACAGGACCCAAGACGGACCCCTGTGGTACCCCACTAGTAACAGTCACCCAATCAGAATAAGTACCATTAATAAACACCCTCTGTTTCCTATCATTGAGCCAGTTACTTACCCACTTGCGCACATTCTCCCCCAGCCCAAACCTTCTCATTTTATGCACCAACCTTTTATGTGGAACCGTATCAAATGCTTTGGAAAAATCCAGATATACGACATCCAGCGATTGCCCCTGGTCCAGTCTTGTGCTCACCTCCTCATAAAAGCTGATCAGGTTAGTTTGACAGGATCAATCCCTCATAAATCCATGCTGATACAGGGTCATACATTTATTTTTATCAAGATATTCCAAAATAGCATCTCTTAGGAAACCCTCAAACAATTTACCGAGGTTAAACTAACAGGTCTATAATTCCCGGGGTCACCTTTTGACCCCTTCTTAAATATTGGCACCACATTTGCCATGCGCCAGTCCTGGGGAACAGTCCCTGTCACTATAGAGTCCCTGAATATTAAAAATTGGGGTCTGTCTATTACATTACTTTTTTTTTATATTTTTTTTATTTTAATATTAAACAATTACAAAAATACATTGCACAAATCCGATAAAACAACATCACCAATCGGAAGAAAAGCAAAAGCCATAGAAGCCAAATCCATACTTGTTTACATCCAAGAGTATGTCTAATCAAATTTGCCCATCTTACCAATAGCTCCCAGCAGTATAAACTCTATCGTACGAGGTACCTTCACAGGGATTTTACTTTCTACCTCTTTTATTACAGATTCCCAGAAAACAGATATCTTCTCACACGACCAAAAACTATGTAAATAGTCCGCCTCTTCCAAACCACATTTAACACACTGTGAAGTGATTCTCACCCCTATCCTATGTAAATGAAGCGCGGAATAGTGGGTCTTGTGTAATATCTTAAATTGTGTAATTTTATGTTCCATATTACGAGAAACCTTGCTTATATTTTGGGCCATAATGTCCCAATCTTCCTCAGACACAGTACCCACTATTCCGGACCATTTGTCTTTAATTCTGTTGATCCCCCTTACTCCAATAATCTTATTTAATTTCTTATACAAAATTGATATTCCTTTTTTTTTTTAAAGTGCTCTATTTGAGTTAGTGCTTCTATGAAATTGTGTTTCTGTGCTACATATATCTCCTTATCTATCGTGTTATGGACTGCATGACTAACTTGCCAATAGTACAGCCAATCGTTATCACTAATATCATACCCCCTTTTTTATGTGCTCAAATGAAAAGAGTTGTCCTTTATCAAATAATTGTTCCAGTCGTTTTATACCCTTACTATCCCAAAAAGTTGACTCACACTTCACCAATTCTTTAAATGTATTGTTACCCCATAGGGGTGTGAACCCAAAACTATTTCCTACATGTAATTCTCCCTTTAATCTTTCCCATACTTTCCTATATTTATACAATAACATCGTGTTATTTGACCCACTCTCCTCATAATCATCTAATTCCAACACCTCATATATGTTCACTTTCTCCTTATCTACTACAATCTTCTCCAGATATCTAAAATTTCTCCAATTAACGATTCGTACCAACTGCGCGGCCATGTAATAAACAAAGAAATTGGGCATATCCAATCCCCCCCTATCTCCAGGGGCCATAAAATATCTGTACTTCAGACGAACCCTTTTTCTTCCCCATAACAATCTACCCAGTATCACTTCTATCTTCCGGAACCAGCATTTGCCGATCCACACTGGCGAGGCAGCAAGAAAAAAAAGGATCTGTGGGAGGACCACCATTTTTATTATCGCCATCCTTTCTGACATAGAGAAGGGCATTTTAATCCATACTTCTACTCTCTTCGCTAAACTATTCAAAAGGGGCAGTATATTGTTAATCACAAACCTATCATTCGTGGCTGCTATTTTTACTCCCAGATAATGGAAACATTCATTTTTTTTGAACACGGATAGTCTTCCCACCGTCTCCCCCATATCTTCATCCAGGGGGAGCATAGTAGATTTACTCCAATTTATGTCCAACCCAGATAGAGGGGCAAATGCCTCGAACATCTTAATGATACGATGTATTTTTTCTTGTGGGTTAGTTACAAAAAGGAGGATATCATCTGCAAATAACAAGATCTTACTCTTCTCTCCATTTACTCCAAATCCCTCATAAACATCATTATCTCTTATCCAAGCCGCTAAGGGTTCAATATAAATTAAAAATAAAAAGGGTGAGAGGGGGCAGCCCTGCCTTGTTCCTCTACTTAGTTTGAATGGGTAGGAGGGGGTTCCATCTACCACCACACTCGCCTCGGGGTTAGTGTATAGTAGCTGAATATAACTCAAAAACCTCGGGCCCACCCTAACCCTCTTCAAAACTTCCCAGAGGTATCTCCACTCCACCCTGTCAAAAGCTTTAGTAGCATCCAATGACAGAATGGAGCGGGGGCCACGGGATCCACTCTGGATTGCTTCATACACCTGGTGGATATTGTCATGAACCTTTCTTCCTGACCTAAACCCTCCCTGGTCACCGCCCACCACTACCTCCACTACTTTATCCAATCTCCTTGCCAGTGCTTTCGCTATTATCTTTATATCTGTATTAAGCAAGGAGATATGAGCCCAAATCCAAGGGATCCTTATCTTTTTTCCTAATGAGTCTAATATTAGCCTCACACATAGATTTAGGGAGAACCCCCCCCCCCCCCCCCCCTCCAGGATTCATTAATGATACCCAGCAGTTTTGGAAGCAGCAGGGTTGAGTATATTCTATATATCTGGAAAGGAATGCCGTCAGACCCAGGGGATGTATTCCCTTGGATTGATGCCAATGCCTCCTCCAATTCCTGGAGGGAGATTGGGTCATCCAGGGAGTCCCTGACATCCTCTGTCAAACTCGGAATATTAATTCCCCTCAAGAATTCCGCTACCTCCGCCCTATTAATATCGCTGCCCATATAGAGATTGGAGAAAAAAGAGCCATCCATTTGGGCTATTTCTTCTCTATCTGTGGTTATGCTGCCATCCTCCCTCCTCAGAGCCATAATACCACATTCGTCGCCTTGATTTTTAAATAATCTTGACAGTGTCTTATTTGGTTTCCCTTTCTCAAAGAAATTAAATTGCCCACTGAAGAATAGTTTATTTTGTGCCTTTTTAAGTAGATATTCTTTATATTCCTCTTGAGCTGCCTTCAGTTCTAACAGCTGTTCCCCCCACTATCCTCTTCTATCCCTGCTTCTAATGTTGCCACTTTACTATTCAGTACTGATTCTTCCTGTGAGAATTCCTTTTTTTTTTTTTATTGATTCGCCCTATATATAGGCCCCTCAAGTATGCCTTCATAGTATCCCATACCACCTGAGGGTTTGCGGACTTATGATTAATCTCCCAGAATGCCTCTATTTCCTGTCTAAACCAGTCCTGGTCGCCCACTAATTCAATCCAGTGGGGGTTGAGCCGAAAGCCCAACCTTTTCCCACCCATTACCTTACCTCCAATTTCCACCACCACTGGGCAATGGTCCGATAGGGTTTTAGCTTTATACTGCACCCTGCTGGTCCAGGTCATTGCATTCTTATCACACAGGCATAAGTCAATTCGGGAAGCGGTGTTATATGAGGTACTAAAACATGAGTACTGTCTTACTCCTGGGTTTAGTTACCGCCACCCATCAACCCAATTCATCTCTCCACAGTATCTCGCCAATGCTGTTTCGTTCCCCCCTACATTCCTACCTAATTTGTATCTGTCCATACTAGGGTCTATTACATTGTTCAAATCTCCAACTATCCATAATGCCGAATGTGTCTTACTTACGCTATAGCTCACGAGGTCCCTCAGAACATCCACTCTAAAAGATGGAGGAATATAAACAAAAGCCAAGATGACTGCCCTATCTTCCCATATTCCATAAAGAAATACATATGGACCATACTTATCTACCTTTGCATTCTTAGTCTCGAATGGTACCCTCCTGTGAACATATACTGATACTCCCATGGAGTAGGAAGAGAGTCTGGAGTGGTATTCTTCTTTGGCCCACTTCCTTGGAAGTATCTGCTCATCTCTTGACCTATGGGTCTCAACTAAACATATGATCGCAGGAAGGCACCTCCGAATATAATCGAAGACTGCACACTTTTTAATTCTATCCGACATACCTCGTATGTTCCAGGCTAATAATTTAAGCATAGATATATTTGCCTAAGAGAAAAAAGAAAAGAGAGAAGAAGAAGAGAGAGAAAAAAAAAAAAACCCTCTTTTGATCATCCCGTGCCATCCCTCCCTCCTTTCCCTTATCCTTCCCCACCCGCAGCCCCCCCTCTCCCCATAATGCACCGTACTTCTACTATGCACTCCTATCCTAGTGACACCCCAGAGAACCCCCCAACCCCTCCCCCCGAGACGTAACATTATTACTCAACTAATACTTCCAACCCCTAATGCCACAGTAGTGCCTTATATTAGATGCCTTATTTATCCATCCAATCTGAGACTTCTTGTGGGGTTCCAAATATTGTTACCTTTCCCTTATGCTCAACCCGGAGTCTCGTTGGAAACAGCAGAGAGAAGGGCACCCCTGCGTTCTTTAGCCGCCTTTTTATCTCCCGAAAGGATGCCCTTTTCCTCTGGGTCTCCCAAGAGAAATCCGGATATAGAAAAATATTCTGTCCATTATACTGTAGGTCCCTCATCTCTCTTGCCTTCCTAAGGATAGTATCCCTGTCCTGGGAGGTATATAACTTAATTAGGATTGTCCTAGAGGGACCCCCCGGAGGGGGAATACGCCTTGGCACCGATGAGCTCGTTCAATCCCAAACATTGGGGTAAGATGCCCTTCCCCTATCCCCTCCTTCAACCACCTACTAAGAAACTGTATGGCAGAGTTCCCCCCCCCCCCTCCACCCCCTCAGGAAACCCCACCATCCCCTCAGGAAACCCCACCATCCTTATATTGCAACGTCTGGATCTATCCTCAAGGTCAGTGAGCTTATCTTTAACAGATGTCCTCTCCTTTTTCAAGTCATTAACCTCCTCCTCCAAAACCTTAATCCTATTTTCTGTTTTAGGGGCTTCTTCCTCTAGTCTGGAAATCCTATCTCTCATTTTAGTCATATCGTGTCTTATCAGAGATACCTCGGTAGATACCACACCTAATTGTTTATTTATCTCCTCAATTGCACAATTAGTTTTTTCACCCCTCCCAAGATCTCCTCCAACATCTGTGTTCCCATAGGGGGCACAGACTGCCCTTCCTCAGTTTCTTCCACCTCCAAGACCGAGTACCTAGAGCCTGTTTTACTAGGGGAGAGATCCTTCTGGGTTCTAGTTTTTATACCCACAGCTGGAGACTTCCATATTTTATCCAATTTACCCATAGCCCCCTTATCTTTTTGTGGCGAGCTACCCCCTGATCTTCTGGGGTTCACCTTAGGGGCCATTTCACCCACTATTTCTCTTCACTTTATATTTGTGGGTTGTATGTATCACTACGGGGATATCACGGACCAACTTAGCAACTTTATACACCATAGGCCCCTCCCACTCGAGAATTTAAATCCCGTTATTTACAGCATACAAAAGTAAGAATTCACAGTCCCATATGGCTCTGGGGAGCGCTTAAAACCTAGGGTATCACACCCTGATCCAGAAATATCCACCACCAAATATAGCATACTAATATGCAACTACGGAATCATTAGCGTATTCACGCTCCCCCTGGTAGACAGTGCAATCACCCCCCAGAGTCACTGATCTTATTGGGTCCAAGGAGGGGTCCAAATTCATGAGAGAGGAATTCTGCTAAGACCAAGTTGTTCAATTTAGTCCATGAGTCCCGGTTTCTCCAAATCGCTAGGAGGAGTGACCAGGCAGAGAGTCAGGCATCCAATATTGTCCATTCCACATGGGGCCAGTGCAAGAGGCTGCTGCTGTTCAGAATATTGCCGGGGTATTAATCAATGGTTTCACCGGCTTCTGCACTGTTAGATATTCATCACATGTAAAGTCTGATCGTTTTACTCAGCTCCACTCTCCATCCACAAGAAAGGGTCTGGGCCAGTCTATTCAAATCCCAGCAAGGAGTAGCGGAGTTCCACACATGCCCCTCAACACCTCCGCGTCTGTCTATTACATTACTTAATTCCTTTAGAACATGGGGGTGAATGCCATCTGGACCTGGTGATTTGTCTATTTTGATTTTTTGTAGGTGGCACTGTACTTCTTCCTGGGTTAGACAGGTGACCTGTACTGGGGAGTTTACCTTATCACACTGTATTTCACCTGGCATTTCATTTTCCTCAGTGAATACAGTGGAGAAGAATTTTAGTATATTTGCTTTTTCCTGATCCCCGTTTATAATTTCTTCCTCATCATTTTTTAAAGGGCCAACACTTTCATTTTTGACCCTATTGCTATTTATATAATTAAAGAACATTTTGGGGTTAGTTATACTCTCTTTGGCAATGAGTCTTTCTGTCTCTATTTTTGCGGCTTTTATCTGTTTTTTACATATTTCACATTTTTCTCTATAGCTTTTTAATGCTTCTTCACTGCTGTCCTGTTTTAGTAACTGAAATGCTTTATTTTAGTCATTTATTGCCCCCTTAACATTTTTATTCATCCATATTGGTTTTCTTTTATTTCTGACCCTTTTATTCCTATAAAGTATATACATTTTACAGTGAAAATTTAAGATATTTTTTAAAGTCTCCCATTTAGTGTCAGTATTGTTCTTTTTGAGGACAATATCCCATTTTATATTGTTATGGGCTTCTCTGAGTTGATCGAACTTTGCTTTTCGAAAGTTCATTGTTTTTGTGGCCCCTCGAGAGATTCCCTTATTGAAGAACAAGTTATAATGTATTACATTATGATCACTATTTCCTCGGTGTCCATCTACTTGCACATTAATTACTCTGCCAGTTTCAGTACGTTAGAAAATATTAAGTCTAGTAGGGCGCCCCCTCTGGTCAGGCCCTGCACCATTTGGGACAGATAATGGTCTTTAGCTATAGTCAGAAATCTGTTTCCTTTAAAGTCGAAGTCTGCCCAGTTCTCCATGAACCCAAACCCCTCCTTCCTACACCAGCTTCTGAGCCACTTGTTTACCTCCCTTATCTCCCGCAGCCTCTCTGGTACGGCTCGTGGTACAGGTAATATTTCAGAAAATACTACCTTGGAGGTCCTTGCCTTAAGCTTGCAGCCTAAGTCCCTGAAATCATTTTTAAGGACACTCCATCTACCTCTTACTTTGTCATTGGTGCCAATATGTACCATGACTGCTGGGTCTTCTCCAGCCCCACCCAGCAACCTGTCAACCCGATCCGCGAAAGTGCCGAACTCGAGCGCCAGGAAGACAACACACTGTTCGGCTATCCCGGTCTTTGTGACAGATCACCCTGTCTGTCCCCCTAATAATTGAGTCCCCCACTACCAGTACCTGTCTGGCCTGCCCTGCTCTCCTCCCTCCCTCCTTACTGGAGCAGACACCCCCCTGGCGGTCAGAGGCAGAGTCCTGCTGCAGTACCGCTAGCTCTGAAATGACATCCCCCTCATCTGCCAACTGGGCAAACTTGTTGGGGTGTGCCAGTTCAGGACTAGCCTCCCTGACACTTTTCCCTCTACCCCGTTTTCTAACTGTAACCCAGCTAACTGCCTGACTGTCCTGCCCCTCCGTCCCACTATCCATCCCCACCTCGACCCCAGAGAGTACCTGCTCAGTGAGCAGGAGACTACTCTGCGGGTTGTCAATGCATCTCAGTGTTGCCAGTTGCTCCTCTAGATCCAGGATCTGGGCTTCTAAATGAGCAACTCGCACACATCTCGCACAACAATATGCACCCTCAAACTGTTGTTCAAGGATTGCATAGATTGCGCAAGATGCACACTGGACTGCCTTTTCCAACATGGAGGTCATACTAGATTTGGGGATTGCAAAAATTAACAGAAAAGAAAAAAAAATCAAATATTTCAATTTAAACTTCCTGAATTTAAAGTCCCTTAATTTTAAGTCCCCTCACTTTTATACTCACTCACTTGTATGCTTCACACTCTTGTATACAGAAAAACAGTCGCTAGCTCAACATAGTGTATTTGCTTTATATTTATCACAACCACAACCACCTCTCTTCCACTGCCTGGAAGTGAAACTTTTTTTTTTTTTTTTTCATTTACACATCCAAATTTAACGAAAAGTCGTAAAAGACCTGTGGGGTGTTAAGGCTCACTGGACCCCTTGGTACGTGGCTTGAGGGGTGTAGTTTCCAAAATGGTATGCCATGTGGGGGTTTTCTGCTCTTCTGGCACCATAGGGGCTTCCAAAATGTGACATGCCCCCCAAAAACCATTTCAGCAAAAATTCACTCTCCAAAATCCCATTGTTGCTCCTTCCCTTCTGAGCCCTCTACTGCACCAGCCGAACACTTTACATACACATATGAGGTATTTCCTTACTCTAGAGAAATTGGGTTACAAATTTTGGGGGGCTTTTTCTCCTATTACCCCTTGTAAAAATTCAAAAACTGGGTATACAAGAACATGCGAGTGTAAAAAATGGAGATTTTGAATTTCCTCCTTCACTTTGCTGCTATTCCTGTGAAACACCTAAAGGGTTAACACACTTACCCAAATGTCATTTTGGATACTTTGAGGGGTGCAGTTTTTATAATGTGGTCATTTGTGGGGTATTTCTAATATGAAGGCCCTTCAAATCCACTTCAAAACTGAACTGGTCCCTGAAAAATTCCAATTTAGAAAATGTTGTGAAAAATTGGAAAAGTGCTGCTGAACTTTGAAGCCCTCTGATATCTTCTAAAACTTAAAACCTGTCAACTTTATGATGAAAATATAAAGTAGACATATTGTATCTGTGAATCAATATATTATTTATTTGGAATGTCTGTTTTTGTTACAAGCAGAGAGCTTCAAAGTTAGAAAAATGCTAAATTTTCAATTTTTTCATCAAATTTGGGAATTTTTCACCAAGAAATGATGCAAGCCTCGACAAAAATTTACCACTAACATGAAGTAGAATATGTCACGAAAAAACAATGTCAGAATCAGAATGAAAAGTAAAAGTATCCCAGAGTTATTAATGCTTAAAATGACAATGGTCAGATGTGCAAAAATGGCTGGGTCCTTAAGGTGAAAATGGGCTGGTTCCTTAAGGGGTTAAACCCGACTGGCATTTGACAGATCTTTGGAACAGTGGGCTGTGCAAATGAAAAATTTTCATTTTTCTTTTGGCAGACCACTGCTCAAAAAAATCTATCAGACACCTGTGAGATGTAAATGCTCACTGCACTTCTTATTAGGGGTGTAGTTTCCAAAATGGGGTCACATGTGTGTGTGTGTGTGTGGGGGGGGGGGGGGGGTTCACTGTTCTGGCACCATGGAGGCCTAAACGCACATGGCCTTCAATTTCAGCCAGATTCTCTCTCCAAAAGCCCAATGGTGCTCCTTCTCTTCTGAGCCCTGTAGTTCACCCGCAGAGCACTTTACATCCACATGTGGGGTATTTTCTGACTCAGAAGAGATGGGGTTACAAATTTTGCTGGGCTTTTTTTCCTATTACCCCTTGTGAAAATGATAAAATTGGGGTAACAATAGCATTTTAGGGAAAAAAATATAAATTTTTTTATTTTCACCTCCAACTTTAACAAAAATTTGTCAAACACCTGTGGGATGTTAAGGCTCACTATACCCCTTGTTACTTTACGTGAGGGGTGTAGTTTTCTAAATGGGGGTCACATATGGGTGTTTTTTATGTTTATGTCAGAACTGCTGTAACTACCAGCCACCCCTGTGCAAATCACCAATTTAGGCCTCAAATGTATATGGTACACTCTGTTTACACTAACATGCTGGTGTAGACCCAAAATTTACCTTTTCTTAAGGGGTAAAAGAAGAGAAAAAAAATTTGTAACCAAAAACTGTTGCCTTGAAATATGAGAGGGCTCCAAAGTGAAAGAGCACCATGTGCATTTGAGGCCTAAATTAGGGATTTGCATCCACCACCAAATTACCCTACAGCAGTGCTTTCCAAATAGGGTGTCTCCAGCTGTTGCACTACTTCCTGTTCAGGGTGTGGTTGTGTGATCGTCAGCTCCAGGAGAACCAGAGAACCAGAGAGCAGCAGGATTTTCACCAGCCCTCCCCCCCCCCCCCCCCCAGGTTTGTGGCAGCCTTCGGGGAAGGGTTTCCCTGCATGAACCCCAACGTCCCCATCTCCCTTACCAGGCCGGCGGGAGGTGGAGGTGACATTGCAACGGCCAACTCCCAGGATGGGGTACGGAGATCCTCCAGGATCCGCAGAAATGCAGAACCAACTCCACCGTCCATATCTGGAAGCCGCAAGGCTGCAAGGAAGGCTACAAGCAAGGCTGCAGGTAAAGACCTGCATGAAGGTGAGGAGTTGAGGAGAAACATGGGGAGGCAAGGTACCTCTGAACCCCAGCAATGGGGGGCATTGGGTCCCAGGGAGTCTTTGGCCACTTTTGGGTCCCGAATCCAAGCAAAAATGGCGGAGTATGAGTGTCTTGGCAAAATGCTTCGTGGGCTAAGAGAGGACTTAAAATTTGCCCGTTACCAGGCTGATTACACCTCAAAAAATCGAAGGCCAGTGTATTCGGCTAAAGTGCGCACCCTGAAAAAAGAGGTTGAGGAGGTAGAAAGGGTGAGGATGGAGATCATGGAAGGGGCTGGTATCTTCAGAGAAAAACTCTGCAATGAAAGTCGGTTCAGAGGCCAGCAGAACCCAGAAAGAGAGGAGGAGGTCAGTCACAGCGAAAGCAGTGCAGAGGAGGATGGTGTGGAGGTGGATGGTGGAGGAGAAAGAGAGAACAGTGCTGAGGAGGACAGTGTGGAGGAAGATGGTGGTGGAGAAAGAGAGGACAGTGCTGAGGAAGGTGCTAAAGAGAAGCAAGATGGTGGTGCAGAGGAGAGTGAAATGGAGGAGGACACAACCCAGAGTTCATACATAAATCCTGCTCAGGTAGCCCTGCCTGTAACGTCAGATGACAGCAGTGACGACAGCGGCAGCAGCAATGGGTTAATTGGTGGTGGATTGCTGAAGGCGATTGTGCTCCAAGAGTCACCTACCCATTTTGAGAACTTCTCATTTGGAAATGACTTGGGCCCAGATACTGAGGTGAAGGGCAAGAGGAAGAGGAGAAATAAAAGGAAAAAAGGAGAGGTCACCAGACTTGTTTATTCTTCTCTCCAGCAGTCTGGGCCATCTGAAAAGGTGGTTCAGGCTGGTGGGCCCCCCAGTCTGCCCGACCCCGCTTTTGCTGTAAAGCGGGGCCAGAATGGGGGGTACATGGTGGATAAGGTTTCTAAGATGGCTGCAGACGCCAAGGAGCCGCCTGTCCAGTCGGTAGGGAAGGGCAGGACAGGCTTAAGGTGGGCGACTCCGATGCTGCAGGACCACCCCAGGTGGGCAGGGGGCGTGTCCTAGTGCCGGAGCTTGGTGATGTTGCTGTCTGCTCGGGGGGCGGTCCCCCGAGCGATCTGGGCGTAGCAGGGCACTCCTCTGTGAGGGGGGGGAGTGTCCATGCGTCTGGATTGGTAGAAAAGCCCGGGCGGTCGGGTAAGGTGGCTCCTGAAGGTTGCACTGACGCTGTGGGGAATCCCTCCACGTCGGCTGCTGTAGGAGGGGTGGGGGTGCGTCCGGAGGGACAGATCCCACCCAGTGTGAAGCAGTTCTCACTGGGAACATCATCGGCGTTGAAGGAAGTGTCATCACTGGAACTGGAAGTAACATCGCCAGAACCGAAAAAGCGGCCATCGGGGGCGGGACCAGCAGCACAAACCCCCGTGGCATACGCAAATAACCCGGCCAGCTCAGGAAAGTTTAGCCAGGATAATAGTGTGAAAGGGAAGAGTGCAAAAGAGAGTGAAAATTTTGGTGATGGTATGTTGCATGAAAATGTTAGCAGTGTGCAAGAGTGGGGCATTAGAGGTGTACTAGAGAGGGGTGCTAGCGGTGTGCAAGAGAGGGGTGCTAGCGGTGTGCAAGAGAGGGGTGCTAGCGGTGTGCAAGAGAGGGGTGCTAGCGGTGTGCAAGAGAGGGGTGCTAGCGGTGTGCGAGAGAGGGGTGCTAGCGGTGTGCAAGAAAGGGATGCTAGCGGTGTGCGAGAGAGGGGTGCTAGAGGTGTACAAGAGAGGGATGCTATCGGTGTGCAAGAGAAGAGTGCTGGAGGCAGGCAAAGGGATGTCACTGGATCAGTAAAGAGTACTGAGGAAGTAGGGGCTGGTTCGGCTGCCCCCCTGGTGGTGACTGCTAGAAGCTATGCCAGCGTCGCTGCCGGGGAATCAAGAGGGTCTCCGTCTCCATCTGGTTCTGGGGGTCACTTGCAGCGGCGCCTCCTGGAGGCTCTGCGTAAGGGTGATAGGTCAATTGAGGTAGAAGGGAGGGGTTCGGTTGACCTGTCTTTTTGGATAGAGAGGCATGGTCTGGGTGCCTTCCAAGAACAGAATGGGGAGGTGATGTGGTCCCTCCCGACTCCCGGGCAGGATAGTAACCGTAGGAATGTGGCCCGTCTGATTTGGAGGGGTAAAGATGCGTGTGTTACGCCGAGCGCTCCGGGTCCCCGCTCCTCCCCGGAGCGCTCGCTACACTCTCGTCACTGCAGCGCTCCGGTCAGATCCACTGACCCGGGGCGCTGCGATACCGCCTCCAGCCGGGATGCGATTCGCGATGCGGGTGGCGCCCGCTCGCGATGCGCACCCCGGCTCCCGTACCTGACTCGCTCTCCGTCGGTCCTGTCCCGGCGCGCGCGGCCCCGCTCCCTAGGGCGCGCGCGCGCCGGGTCTTTGCGATTTAAAGGGCCACTTCGCCGCTGATTGGCGCAGTGGTTCTAATTAGTGTGTTCACCTGTGCACTCCTTATTTATACCTCACTTCCCCTGCACTCCCTCGCCGGATCTTGTTGCCATTGTGCCAGTGAAAGCGTTTCCTTGTGTGTTCCTAGCCTGTGTTCCAGACCTCCTGCCGTTGCCCCTGACTACGATCCTTGCTGCCTGCCCCGACCTTCTGCTACGTCCGACCTTGCTTCTGTCTACTCCCTTGTACCGCGCCTATCTTCAGCAGTCAGAGAGGTTGAGCCGTTGCTAGTGGATACGACCTGGTCACTACCGCCGCAGCAAGACCATCCCGCTTTGCGGCGGGCTCTGGTGAAAACCAGTAGTGACTTAGAACCGATCCACTAGCACGGTCCACGCCAATCCCTCTCTGGCACAGAGGATCCACTACCTGCCAGCCGGCATCGTGACAGTAGATCCGGCCATGGATCCCGCTGAAGTTCCTCTGCCAGTTGTCGCCGACCTCACCACGGTGGTCGCCCAGCAGTCACAACAGATAGCGCAACAAGGCCAACAGCTGTCTCAACTGACCGTGATGCTACAGCAGCTACTACTACAGCTTCAGCAATCATCTCCTCCGCCAGCTCCTGCACCTCCTCCGCAGCGAGTGGCCGCTTCTGGTCTACGACTATCCTTGCCGGATAAATTTGATGGGGACTCTAAATTCTGCCGTGGCTTTCTTTCCCAATGTTCCCTGCACTTGGAGATGATGTCGGACCAGTTTCCTACTGAAAGGTCTAAGGTGGCTTTCGTAGTCAGCCTTCTGTCTGGAAAAGCTCTGTCATGGGCCACACCGCTCTGGGACTGCAATGACCCCGTCACTGCCTCTATACACTCCTTCTTCTCGGAAATTCGAAGTGTCTTTGAGGAACCTGCCCGAGCCTCTTCTGCTGAGACTGCCCTGTTGAACCTGGTCCAGGGTAATTCTTCCGTTGGCGAGTACGCCGTACAATTCCGTACTCTTGCTTCAGAATTATCCTGGAATAATGAGGCCCTCTGCGCGACCTTTAAAAAAGGCCTATCCAGCAACATTAAAGATGTTCTGGCCGCACGAGAAATCCCTGCTAACCTACATGAACTCATTCATCTAGCCACTCGCATTGACATGCGTTTTTCCGAAAGGCGTCAGGAGCTCCGCCAGGATATGGACTTTGTTCGCACGAGGCGTTTTTTCTCCCCGGCTCCTCTCTCCTCTGGTCCCCTGCAATCCGTTCCTGTGCCTCCCGCCGTGGAGGCTATGCAGGTCGACCGGTCTCGCCTGACACCTCAAGAGAGGACACGACGCCGCATGGAGAATCTCTGCCTGTACTGTGCCAGTACCGAACACTTCCTGAAGGATTGTCCTATTCGTCCTCCCCGCCTGGAAAGACGTACGCTGACTCCGCACAAAGGTGAGACAGTCCTTGATGTCTACTCTGCTTCTCCACGTCTTACTGTGCCTGTGCGGATATCTGCCTCTGCCTTCTCCTTCTCTACTATGGCCTTCTTGGATTCCGGATCTGCAGGAAATTTTATTTTGGCCTCTCTCGTCAACAGGTTCAACATCCCGGTGACCAGTGTCGCCAGACCCCTCTACATCAATTGTGTAAACAATGAAAGATTGGACTGTACCATACGTTTCCGCACGGAGCCCCTTCTAATGTGCATCGGACCTCATCACGAGAAGATTGAATTTTTGGTCCTCCCCAATTGCACTTCCGAAATTCTCCTTGGACTACCCTGGCTTCAACTCCATTCCCCAACCCTGGATTGGTCCACTGGGGAGATCAAGAGTTGGGGGCCCTCTTGTTTCAAGGACTGCCTAAAACCGGTTCCCAGTACCCCTTGCCGTGACTCTGTGGTTCCCCCTGTAACCGGTCTCCCTAAGGCCTATATGGACTTTGCGGATGTTTTTTGCAAAAAACAAGCTGAGACTCTACCTCCTCACAGGCCTTATGATTGCCCTATTGACCTCCTCCCGGGCACTACTCCACCCCGGGGCAGAATTTATCCTCTGTCCGCCCCAGAGACTCTTGCTATGTCTGAGTACATCCAGGAAAATTTAAAAAAGGGCTTTATCCGTAAATCCTCCTCTCCTGCCGGAGCCGGATTTTTCTTTGTGTCCAAAAAAGATGGCTCTCTACGTCCTTGCATTGACTACCGCGGTCTTAATAAAATCACGGTAAAGAACCGCTACCCCCTACCCCTCATCTCTGAACTCTTTGATCGCCTCCAAGGTGCCCACATCTTTACCAAACTGGACTTAAGAGGTGCTTATAATCTCATCCGCATCAGAGAGGGGGATGAATGGAAAACGGCATTTAACACTAGAGATGGACACTTTGAGTATCTGGTCATGCCCTTTGGCCTGTGCAACGCCCCTGCCGTCTTCCAAGACTTTGTTAATGAAATTTTTCGTGATCTCTTATACTCCTGTGTTGTTGTATATCTGGACGATATCCTGATTTTTTCTGCCAATCTAGAAGAACACCGCCAGCATGTCCGTATGGTTCTTCAGAGACTTCGTGACAATCAACTTTATGCCAAGATAGAGAAATGTCTGTTTGAATGCCAATCTCTTCCTTTCCTAGGATACTTGGTCTCTGGCCAGGGACTACAAATGGATCCAGACAAACTCTCTGCCGTCTTAGATTGGCCACGCCCCTCCGGACTCCGTGCTATCCAACGTTTTTTGGAGTTCGCCAATTATTACAGGCAATTTATTCCACATTTTTCTACCGGTGTGGCTCCTATCGTGGCTTTAACCAAAAAAAATGCCAATCCCAAGTCTTGGCCTCCTCAAGCGGAAGACGCCTTTAAACGGCTCAAGTCTGCCTTTTCTTCGGCTCCCGTGCTCTCCAGACCTGACCCATCTAAACCCTTCCTATTGGAGGTTGATGCCTCCTCTGTAGGAGCTGGAGCGGTCCTTCTACAAAAAAATTCTTCCGGGCATGCTGTTACTTGTGGTTTTTTTTCTAGGACCTTCTCTCCGGCGGAGAGGAACTACTCCATCGGGGATCGAGAGCTTCTAGCCATTAAATTAGCACTTGAGGAATGGAGGCATCTGCTGGAGGGATCAAGATTTCCAGTTATTATTTACACCGATCACAAGAACCTCTCCTATCTCCAGTCTGCCCAACGGCTGAATCCTCGCCAGGCCAGGTGGTCTCTGTTCTTTGCCCGATTTAATTTTGAAATTCACTTTCGGCCTGCCGATAAGAACATTAGGGCCGATGCTCTCTCTCGTTCCTCGGATGCTTCGGAAGTTGAACTCTCTCCGCAACACATCATTCCTCCTGACTGCCTGATTTCCACTTCTCCAGCCTCCATCAGGCAAACTCCTCCAGGAAAGACCTTCGTCTCTCCACACCAACGCCTCGGAATCCTCAAATGGGGTCACTCCTCCCATCTCGCAGGTCATGCAGGCATCAAGAAATCTGTGCAACTCATCTCTCGCTTCTATTGGTGGCCGACTCTGGAGACGGATGTCGTGGACTTTGTGCGAGCCTGCACTGTCTGTGCCCGGGATAAGACTCCTCGCCAGAAGCCCACTGGTTTTCTTCATCCTCTGCCTGTCCCCGAACAGCCTTGGTCTCTGATTGGTATGGATTTTATTACAGACTTACCCCCATCCCGTGGCAACACTGTTGTTTGGGTGGTCGTTGATCGATTCTCCAAAATGGCACATTTCATCCCTCTTCCTGGTCTTCCTTCAGCGCCTCAGTTGGCTAAACAATTTTTTGTACACATTTTTCGTCTTCACGGGTTGCCCACGCAGATCGTCTCGGATAGAGGCGCCCAATTCGTGTCAAAATTCTGGAGGGCTCTCTGTAAACAACTCAAGATTAAATTAAACTTTTCTTCTGCATATCATCCTCAATCCAATGGACAAGTAGAAAGAATTAACCAGGTCTTGGGTGATTATTTACGACATTTTGTTTCCTCCCGCCAGGATGATTGGGCAGATCTTCTACCATGGGCCGAATTCTCGTATAACTTCAGAGTCTCTGAATCTTCCTCCAAATCCCCATTTTTCGTGGTGTACGGCCGTCACCCTCTTCCTCCCCTCCCTACCCCCTTGCCCTCTGGTCTGCCCGCTGTGGATGAAATTTCTCGTGATCTTTCCACCATATGGAGAGAGACCCAAAATTCTCTCTTACAGGCTTCATCACGCATGAAGAAGTTTGCTGATAAGAAGAGCTCCTCCCATTTTTTCTCCTGGAGACAAGGTATGGCTCTCCGCTAAATATGTCCGCTTCCGTGTCCCTAGCTACAAGTTGGGACCACGCTATCTTGGTCCTTTCAAAATTTTGTGCCAGATTAATCCTGTCTCTTACAAACTTCTTCTTCCTCCTTCTCTTCGTATCCCTAATGCCTTTCACGTTTCTCTTCTTAAACCACTTATCATCAACCGTTTCTCTCCCAAACTTGTTTCCCCCACTCCTGTTTCCGGCTCCTCGGACATCTTCTCCGTCAAAGAGATTCTGGCATCCAAGAAGGTCAGAGGGAAAACTTTTTTTTTTTAGTTGATTGGGAGGGTTGTGGTCCAGAAGAGAGATCCTGGGAACCTGAGGACAATATTCTAGACAAAAGTCTGGTCCTCAGGTTCTCAGGCTCTAAGAAGAGGGGGAGACCCAAGGGGGGGGGTACTGTTACGCCGAGCGCTCCGGGTTCCCGCTCATCACCGGAGCGCTCGCTACACTCTCGTCACTGCAGCGCTCCGGTCAGATCCACTGACCCGGGGCGCTGCGATACCGCCTCCAGCCGGGATGCGATTCGCGATGCGGGTGGCGCCCGCTCGCGATGCGCACCCCGGCTCCCGTACCTGACTCGCTCTCCGTCGGTCCTGTCCCGGCGCGCGCGGCCCCGCTCCCTAGGGCGCGCGCGCGCCGGGTCTTTGCGATTTAAAGGGCCACTTCGCCGCTGATTGGCGCAGTGGTTCTAATTAGTGTGTTCACCTGTGCACTCCTTATTTATACCTCACTTCCCCTGCACTCCCTCGCCGGATCTTGTTGCCATTGTGCCAGTGAAAGCGTTTCCTTGTGTGTTCCTAGCCTGTGTTCCAGACCTCCTGCCGTTGCCCCTGACTACGATCCTTGCTGCCTGCCCCGACCTTCTGCTACGTCCGACCTTGCTTCTGTCTACTCCCTTGTACCGCGCCTATCTTCAGCAGTCAGAGAGGTTGAGCCGTTGCTAGTGGATACGACCTGGTCACTACCGCCGCAGCAAGACCATCCCGCTTTGCGGCGGGCTCTGGTGAAAACCAGTAGTGACTTAGAACCGATCCACTAGCACGGTCCACGCCAATCCCTCTCTGGCACAGAGGATCCACTACCTGCCAGCCGGCATCGTGACAGCGTGCCCGCCCCGGGCAAGGGTGGTTGAGCTCCTCCTTCAGATGGAGTTCAGGGCGAGTGACATCTTTGCCCTGATTCACCCCTATGGTTCTTCTGAGTTCGACATCAGCTTTGTTCGGCCAGAGGGTCTTGAACTTTTCTGGTCGAATTACGACATGGTGAAGAACGAGCCCGGCTGGCGGGATTTCGCTGTAAAAGCGATATCCCGGCAGAACCAAACCAAGAGAGTGACCGTTTTGACCCGTAACGAGTCGCTGTCTTGCTACGACATCATGACCTGGCTCGGTCGTTATGGGGATGTGACGGACATGCCCAAGAAAAATCTTGATGAGCACGGGATCTGGTCTGGGGCCTGGACGTTTTCCGTCAAACTTAGGCGTTCAGGGAGCACAGTTGCCCACATCCCATCGGCAGCCTTACTCGGACGTGACAGAATCCAAGTCTTCTACCAGGGGCAGCCTAAAGTCTGCCACAGGTGTGGTAGTCCTACCCATTTTAGCGCAGCCTGCACTGTGCAAGTTTGCGCTTTTTGTGGTGGGGCTGGTCATTTGGCTGCATCCTGTGGGCAGATCCGGTGTCATCTGTGTGTTGTCCTAGGACACCCTTTCAAGCGTTGCCCCAGCGCCTTTTCCCGTTTGGTGGCCGCTCCAGCTGGGGAGAGCTTTAGGGTTGCCCCGGCTGGGGAGGGTACGGGCATGGGTGAAGGAGCAAAAGGGTTAATGAAGAGCAAGAAGGGGCCTGCCAAACTAAGGCGAGAGGAAAACCGCAGAAGGAGCAGGGAGCTGGAGAGTTCTCAGGTGGCGGGGGTAGCTCCTGGCCCTGCTCCTGTCACTAGCCCAGATGTTGCTGAGACCCTGGGGGATGGTGTGTTGGATGAGGAGATTAGGAGGATTCGCGAAGAGGAAGGCAAAGAGGCTGATCTTTTCTGATTCCTCCCACTATAAAAGTGTGGATGAGGAGGGGAGGGAAAGGCCGAAAAAAGACAAGGGCAAAAAAGTTGTAAAGGGGAAGTCTCAGTCCTCTATTTCAGGTGCTAAAGGCCAGGTCCTAAAAGGAAGCTTACCTGCCCCCCTTCTGATTGACCTATCGAACAGGTACCTTGTCCTTGATACCATCTCCTCCCCCTCATTGGAGGGGGGTGGCGAGGATGGGGTGCCTGAGGGATTGGAGCCTCCAGGGGGAACTGGGTCCTGTCCTGTTGAGGCATCTTCCTCGGAGGGCAGGGCTAACTCAGGGCCAGATGGAGATGGGAGCCAGATGGATCAGTCTGAGTCAAAAAAGAGATCTAAAGAAAGTAAGAATGCTCCTTCTTCTTCAGGGGATGAGGCGGTGAAGAAGAAGGGCAAGAAAAAATAATGGGTAAGGCCGTCTAACTCAATTACCCAGGATGGCAGCACTCACCCCATTGACGCTGGCATCTATTAATTGTGCCAGTATAAAGTCTGATACGGCTAGATTCGCAGCCTTTGATTTTCTCGGCCGTGTTGAAGCCGACATTTTCTTTTTACAGGAGACCAGGTTGTCAGATCTAGCCTCTCTGGTGAAAGCCAGAAGAGAGTGGAGGCGCGGCCCCTCCCACTGGTCTCTTGTGGCTGAGCCGTATAGTGGGGTGGCGGTCCTTTTTACCGCTCCGGTCGAATGCAGACGGGTCATTGAGTTAGAAATGGGGAGGTGCCTGATCTTAGATGTCTTCATGAAGGGACAAGAGCTCCGGCTCATTAACATCTACACCCCACAAACAAAGTGGGGCCGTAAGGATCTCTTTATGAGGATTAAGCCCTTTCTTTTTACTAGCCGGCAAGTGATCTTTGGAGGGGACTTCAATAATGTCACGAGGTCCCAAGATAGGAGAGGTTCCAATGATCGGCTGGCTTATGACTGTGTGGCCCTTAGTAATATAGTCAGGGAAGCTCGCCTAGAGGATGCCCACATCCGGAGCCCCTCAGGCCACGCGGGTTTCACCTTTCATCGAGGTAGCAGCAGGTCTAGGATAGACAGGTTTTATTTAAAGGAGGAAGCCGTCTCTTCCGCAGTGTCCGTGGTTGAGGTGGAGTTCTCCGACCACTGTATGATTTTGTTTTCCCTGAATGTTTCAGAGACCCCCCGGATGGGAAAAGGTTATTGGAAGCTGAATTTGTCCCTCCTGGAGGAAACAGAGATAAGACAGTCCTTTGAGGATTTTCTTCAAAGTCAGGTACCTTTACTGGACTTTTGTAGTAGTAAGTCTGAGTGGTGGGAGATATTCAAGAAGCAGGTTGCGGGGTTCTTCCGCCAGCTCTCGAGCCTCAGGTCCCTAAACAGGTATCGCCTGTATCAGGGACTGAGGAGGAAACTCGAGCTTCTCGTCTCGACTGGAGGTAGCCGAGAGGATATCTCCAGAGTGAAGTCCTTGCTGATGAGGTGTCAGTACGATAGGCAAGCATCTTTGGTTTTTGAGAGGGATTACGGGAAGTACCGCTCGCCCGACCCTTACAGGAACTGCAAGATGTCAGTGAGTAGTAAAGTAGTCTCAGGACTGATTGATAGTACGGGATCTCTGAATCGGTCCAGATCAGGGATCCTGGAGGTCGTCAGATCCTTCTACTCGCACCTACAGACAGGAAGCTTCTGGCCAAGATACTGTTTAATCGGCTGGTGAAGTTTGCACCCCGGCTCATTTCGGGGGCTCAGCACTGCTCTGTTCCAGGCCGAAGCACCTTAAGTGCTGTCCTCAGTGTCAGGGAGGCAGTGGAGCGGAGTAGTGCGGGTCTCTGGAAGGGGTACTTACTTTTCCTTGGATCAGGCCAAAGCATTTGATCGAGTGAACCATGACTACCTCTGGTCCGTCCTCCTGAGATATGGCTTACCGTGTACTTTTGTTAATTGGCTTAAGATCTTGTATGCAGGGGCAGAGAGTTTCCCGCTGGTGAA
This sequence comes from Hyla sarda, assembly GCF_029499605.1. Taxonomy (NCBI): domain Eukaryota; kingdom Metazoa; phylum Chordata; class Amphibia; order Anura; family Hylidae; genus Hyla; species Hyla sarda. The sequence continues at coordinate 75,708 of NW_026610575.1, forward strand.
CGGGTGGTCTGGCCGCTCTTTGAGGTGGGGTCTGGAGTCCGTCAGGGTTGTCCTTTGAGCCCGCTCTTATATGTATTTGCGATCGATCCCTTCCTTAGGAGGGTGAGTTGCGGACCATTGGCGGGAGTCAGGATGATTCTGGCGGAGCCGGGTGTCGCCCAGAGAGTGGTGGCGTACGCTGATGATGTCACCATTTTCCTCTCCTCGAGAGAGGAGGCCGATGTGGTGATGTCGGAAGTGGACCGCTACTCGGAGGCATCCGGGTCTAAGATCAACCAGGATAAGTGTGAGAGTCTCTGGCTGGGAGGGGGAGACCCCACGTTTGATCTCCCGGACACCCTTCCAGGGCCCCAAGACTCAGCAAAAGTTTTGGGCATCACATTCGGCCAGGATGATTATCCCACCAAAAACTGGGATGGTAAGCTCCAGGATGCCACTCAGAGGGTGGACCAGTGGAAGGGTTGGTCTATGACCCTCAGGGAAAGGGTACACCTGATCAAATCGTACCTGCTCCCCTTGTTTATCTATCTGGGCAGCGTATGTATTTTACCAGAGGCTTACTACACTAGGGTCTACAGCCTGTTTTTCCAACTGTTATGGGGGAACAGGTTGAACCTAGTCAAGAGGGAGGTTACGTACCGCACGAGGAGACTAGGGGGTTTATCTATGGTAAACCCTGTGGTGTTCTTAACGAACACCTTCTTGAAAGCCAACATTGCAAACCTCTGGTCAGAGAGGGCTCCTCCGTGGGTACTCTCCTGCAGGGAATGGTTTCGGCCTTTCTTCCAGGAATGGGAGACAGGAGGGCAAGTGAAGGACCTCCGTACACCACATGGATATCTTCCGGCTTACGCTACCCCGACTCTGAAGGCGATACGTCGGTGGGGTCTGGGAGTGTGGGAGATCAGGACCCAGTCAAGGCAGTTCCTTGACAAACGGGTTCTGTTGACCCACTTCCAGAAGCCTCTGGCGCTCAGGGACTGCCCAGGTCGGGATCTGACGGTGGGATTGCATCTTTTAAATATGAAAAGGATCCCCCAGAAGTTTTGGGACTTGGCCTGGCGCTGCTTTCAGGGGAAGCTATATGTGAGGGACAACCTGAAGTACAGGAACTCTGATGACCGGGGATGTCCCCGAGAAGAGTACGGGGACACGCTGGAAAGCATGGACCACTTCCTGCTTCATTGTCCCTTTAATATAGGGGTTTACAACAGGGTGGGTGCTTCCATCGGCTGGAGTCAACTTGCCGGCCTTTCCTATCCGGAGTGGGCTTATGGGGCATTCAGGAACCTGGGTGGCCGTGATCGGGGCACTTTATTCTTAGTTAGCTTAGTGGTTAGGTACTACACGTGGAATGCACGGTGCTTAGTATCGACCCAACAGAAAGTCCTCTCCGAGGTGGAGGTATGTAGGAACATCACTGGTGACCTCGGGAAGATCAGGTCTTTGGAGTATGGCAGTCTTGGTACCAGTAGGGCTTCTCTCCTGTGGAGAGGGTTTTCTTTTGATGTACCTTAATTTTGGTTAGGGACAGTATATAGATGTTAGGGTGAGTATAGGGTCAGTTTTATGAAGGGATAGCGATAGGGTTAGAAGTAAGGTTCATAGGGTAAGCATTTTGAAACTTAGTTTTATCAGGATTGCCATCCTTCTTCCTGGTGGTGGGCTATGCATGTCACTCTAGCTTTTTGTTTTGTTTTCTGTAATTTGAATGTAAAGGGCTTGCAGGCAACCAATCTTGGGCCTGGTGGGGGTTTGAAGTACTGTATTACTTTGTTTTTCATATTATTTCTGTGGTTGTAGTGAATTAGTACATTGTTGAGTTAGTTAATAATAGTGGGGGGGGGATTAATTTTAAGTTGGGTGGGGGTTGTTGGGGGGAGGGGGTGATGCTTTGGGTCTGACTTGGGTCAGTTTATGGACAATGACTGTTTCAGTAAAAAAAAAATAAAAAAACACTGTGATACACGAACTCTGACCATGTCCAGTGGGAGTGGTGTGGGTGATGGGAGAGTTCATAGTGTAGGTTATTTTTCTTTAGGTTTTATTCTTGTTTACATGTATTTCATAAGTATAAATAGTTTTATGTATTTTTGTATAGTGTTATACCTCATTGTTGGGTAAAGGCAGTCGGACCAGCTTTTAGTTGATATTATTGTGTTTATTTTTTCCCCCTTATGGTAATGTATCCATGCATGTGTGTGTTACTATAGTTTAAAGAGAAGGGAAAGGAGAAAGGGGAAAAAATAAATAAATAAATGAAATTTCCAAGTTGGAATTATTTTTAGTTATGGCAATAAGCCCTCTTTTTATTATAATTTTTTTTATTTTTTTTTACTTTATTTTATTTTTTTATTTTTTTCGTTGTTATGATCTAATATGTATTGTGAGTATTGGTTGTTGTCTGTGTGTAAAATTAATGGTATTTCCAAGATGGAATTATTTTATTTATTTCCTTATTATTTTTATGGCAGTTAGCCCTATTTATTTTTGTTTAATGCATTTTGTGTATGGTATGTGGGGATAAGTTTCCTATTCGGATGTTTTCAGTTAAAACTTAATTAAGGAAAGCTATATTTATGTTTTGTTGGTAATTAATGTGTGTGTGTATGTGTGTTTGGAAGGATAATAGGTAAGAATTAGTAGTATCAGGCATTATTTGGTAGTTGAGTTAAGCTGGGCTGGTTGGTTAGGTAGGTCCTTTTATTCTGTAACAAAGAGTTTATATTTGTTACTTTTTCATCCTTATGTTTCAGCTGATTAAGCATTGTATTTGTGTTTTGTAAAAGTTTTATATTTTTCTAATAAAAAGAGTTCCAGCTGTAGCAAAACTCCCAGCATGCCAGGACAGTCAATGGCTATGCCGATGTGCTGGCCCCTGTATTCTCTGTGCAGTGATGACAACAGGGTGCCGCAACCGAGATCACGGGGGTCCTTTGGAGAGGGGATAAGATGTCTTGGTGCGTAGTACCCCTTTAAGAGGGAAAAACATGATATATATTTAACCCCAAACCAAATGTACCTTATTTTTATTTTCTACCTAATGTACATAAAGACCGAAAAAAAAAACACCTGGTCGTCCGATAGTTGCCAGATGTTTATCTGAATATATAGACCATCAGTTACAGAAATGTGCGGTGTCTTTACCAGCATACCTCAGAGATAAATGGGCGTTTATTAACCCTATTGAAAGATATCATACGGGAAGAGGACTATATGTGGGCAACGCTAGATATTGCTTCATTATATAGTAACATCCCACATGACAGAGGAGTGGAAGCTGTGTGATCTTTTTTAGTGGAAGATCCCTTGATGCCCATACATCAGAGGAACTTCATTTTGGAGGCCATTAAAGGAGTAGTGCAGTGTTGAAAAACATCCCCTATCCCAAGGATAGGGGATACATTTCAGATTGTGGGGTGTCCGACTGCTGGGGGGCCCCGTGATCTCCTGTACGGGGCCCTGGCTCGCTGGCCAGATAGCGCGTGTTGACTAGTGTTGAGCAGCATAGGCCATATTCGAATTCGCGATATTTCGCGTATATATGGACAAATATTCGTCATATATTCGCTAAATTCGCATATTCGTAATATTCGCGTAATATTTTTGCATATGCGAAAATTTGCATAAATGAAAATGTGCATAAGCAAATTTTCCCATATGCGAAAATTCATACGCCAGTCTCACACAGTAGTATTAGAGCCTTCTTTACACCACACAAGCTGGAAGCAGAGAGGGATGATCACTGTGATGTGTATTGTGAAAAAAAAAAAACAATATTCGTAATTTCGAATATATAGTGCTATATTGGCGAATATTCGCGAATTCGCGCATTGCGAATATTTGCGAGCAACACTAGTGTTGACCACCAGACGAAGGGGCAGCCGACACGCCCCCTCAAAAAAAGCGCTATGGCAGAGCCAGAGATATCCAAAGGCAGCGCTGCATCAGTCCCCCCAAAAAATGTGAGTTCCTGGATTTAAATATCTATATTCAGGATGGCTGTTCGCATACTGCCAACTATTTTAAGGAGGTGGATGCAAACAGATACCTCGACTTTAACAGTTGCCATCTTAAATAATGGAAGAAGAACATTCCATTAGGTCAAATGAAAAGAATCCGAAGGAATTGTTCTTCCACACAAAAATACCTACAACAACTAGAGAACCTGGAGGATCGTTTTAAACAAAAAGGGTATCCCAAACCCCTTATACAAGGAGCACGCCAGAGAGTGGACGAATTAGAACAAAGTGCTTGCTTGAAAAATAATAAACAGGGTAATGCAGAGGGGGGTTATAATGATGAATTTGATTCTGTTTTTCTAACTAGGTATTACACTTCACACACCAATATTTTTTTATTATTTTTTTTATTTTTTTTTGTATAGGTAATATCACCAGCTCATATTATTGTGTCATGATTACTGGCACCATATGTAGTCCCCCAGTTATTCTTCTTTAGATGTTTTCCGTGTCCTGTGCAGTATCTCTCCCAGAAGTCCACTTGATGGCCCCCGTGGTGGTCTACACCCCGAAGTCATCAATTTTTACTCTAAGAGAGAGTGTGCAGCTGTTTCTGGAGACGGTCAACAATAACCTCTGCATGGTGGAATAATAGGTCACGATGTTTATCAGGATCAGTAGAAGCATCACCCACTCGATGATTATGATGGGGATTTCACGGATCTCGTCCCAGTCTTCATCATTATGGAATAATTCCTTTAATGTTTCATATCCAAAATAGAAAACTACACAGACAAAAGTCAGGCCACAGCAGGTGCATCTACTATGGTGGATGACTTTTTTTGCTCCTGGTAATTTATACATCTGGATGGACTGCCCAAGGTAGTATAAGGCTTCACATGTAATGGAAATTATCGTGCTGACAAAGTGTATCCTGGGATATTCTTCGGGGGACAATACATGCATAACAGCTGTGGAAAAACAGGAGGCCCACACAATGGCCAGCAGGATCCTCTGGATCAGGACCTGATGACCCCTGAACTCTTCAGTATGCATAACCATATACTTATAAATAAGAAAGGTTAGTACCAAAGTGCCAATGGACGTCCCTATGAATCCAATTCTGAATAATATGCTTTCGGGAAAGACATTTCCCACGTCACTGTGAAGGAAAAGAAACCAATGTTATTATGGATATTTCCTCACTCCCAACCCATGAAATAAGAATCATTTGCTTGTTTATCTCACCTGATGCTCATCAGTGGCGAGGCTGCATGGCCGAGGACGACCGTCATGATGTAGCTGGTGGCAAGCCAGGCCGCACACCAAAACGCCAACAGGAGGGGGACGAACCCCAGTCCTTTTAGCTCCATTTCAGACAAGTAGAAAAAGAAGACGCTAATCTCACTATTCTCACTAATCGCACAGGAACAGACTGAAGGCTCGGGCGGCTGTCAGTGGGATGTCAGGCCTCCAGCTGTCTATGACATCACATGTGACATGTCAGAATGACTGCTTGTTTCTTTGAGCTGCCATGATTTAGTATCTGCTATAGACAGAACCTGATGTTTTTACTATGGACCTTACAGACCTCAGAACCCAAGTAATTAGTGCAGGGGCTCCATTTTGATCATCTCATATTTCACATTATTTGAGTTCCAGGGCTCAGATACATTTGCACCCTCTATAGCAGTGGTCTTCAAGCTGTGAACCCCCAACCGCTGCAGAACCACAACTCCCAGCATGCCCAGACAGCAACTTTGCATAAGGAAATAGTCTAATTAAACTTTTCTTATATATAGAATCCCTGAAATCTCCAATCTCTCCTTTTATTGCTTTATGATCTGTGTTACTTATTTGTAAAAAAACAATGTTTGTGATTGTCTTCCCCCCACACACTTATGGGCTATCTCTTCAAACGACTTTATTTGACCTAAAGCGTATAATTGATTTACATAAATAAGCCCCTTTTCATCCAAAAGAGTGAATCTTTAATTTTAAGGAACTCTTTAAGTGCTTTATTCGACCATAATGAAGTAAAGTCAAAACTCCATGTGATTTAAAAAATAAATTTAAGTTCCCCCCATACTTAATTATCTAGATATGCATGGGTGTAGTGAGTATCCCAGCTTCCAAAATCTCAAAAATATCCTTCATTTTTCAGAGGCTTTTTCAAAAATGAAAGAAGCGATCTGATTGGTTGCTATGGGCAACTCAGAAACTTTTCCTCTGGGCAGGTTTTGATAAATCTCCCTCTATGGGGGAGATTCATCAAGACCAGTGTAGAGGAAGAGTTGTGCAGTTGCCCATAGCAACCAGATTGCTTCTTTCATTTTTCACAATGCCTTTGCAAAATGAAAGAAGCGATCTGATTGGTTGCTATGGGCAACTCAGCATATTTTCCTGGAAAAGTTTCTGAGTTGCCCATAGCAACCAATCAGATTACTTCCTTCATTTTTCAGAGACTTTTTCAAAAATGAAAGAAGCGATCTGATTGGTTGCTATGGGCAACTCAGCAGCTTTCCCCATAGACCACAATGGGCCTACTGGTTTCAATGGGCAAAAAATCAGAGTTAATGCACTAGACACAGTTCTCTATACCATTAACCCCTTCCCGACCTATGACATACCTGTACGTCATGGGTGGCAAGGTGTTCCCGACCCATGACATACAGGTACGTCATGAACATTTTTGCCGCTACTCGCGGCATCCCGCAGCGCCCGGTAAGATGGTGGCTATCACTGATAGCCAGCCATCTTACCATGCGACCACGGGGGGTTTCATCCCCCCCCCAGCGATCGCTGCTATCAGCTGGTCAACTCTGACTAGCTAATAGCAGCGTTTCGCTATCAGAATATTTAGCAGCGCGGTGTGTAAGTCCCGATCACGGGGAGCGGGACACACACCGCTCTGCTAAGTGTCCCTTACCCATCCCCCGGCATCACTTACCCGACCATGCGGTGTCCCGAGTGGTCCCGTTGCGAGCGACGTCCTCCAGGCGGTCCCGGCGGCGCTGCGTCCCGGAGGTGAGTTTCCGGCAGCAGTGCGGCATCTTCATTGGCAGCAGTGAGATCGCCGTAAAGCGATCTCACTGCTGCCTCTGGGAGTTTCAAAACGGCAACTCCCAGCATGCCCAGACAGCCTTTGGCTTTCTGGGCATGCTGGGAGTTGTAGTTTTGTAACATCTGGAGGTCCACAGTTTGGAGACCACTGTATAATGGTCTCCAATCTGTGCTGTTCCAGATGTTGCAAAACTACAACTCCCAGCATGCTCAGTCTGTTCAGGCATGCTGGGAGTTGTAGTTCTCTAACATCTGGAAGAGCATAGATTGGAGACCATTATACAGTGGTCTCCAAACTGTGGACCTCCAGATATTGCAAAACTACAACTCCCAGCATGCCCAGACTGCCCAAGCATGCTGGAAGTTGTAGTTCGGCAACATCTGATCCTTCAGATATTGCCGAACTACAACTTCCAGCATGCTTGGGCAGTCTGGGCATGCTGGGAGTTGTAGTTTTGCAACAACTGGAGGCACACTAGTTGGGAAACATTGTCCGTTTGCTACCTCAGTGCCTCCAGCTGTTTCAATTGTTGCAAAACTATAACTCCCAGCATGCACTGACAGACCATGCATGCTGGGAGTTGTAGTTTTTCAACAGCTGGAGGCACACTGGTTTGGAAACGCTAAGTTTGGTTGCAAAACACTTGAAAGTTTATTACTTAACTTAGTGTTTCCAAACCAGTGTGCCTCCAGCTGTTGCAAAACTACAACTCCCAGCATGCACGGACAGCCAAAGGGCATGCTCGGAGTTTGCAACAGCTGGATGTTTGCCCCCTCCCCCCAATGTGAATGTACAGGGTACACTCACATGGGCGGAGGTTTACAGTGAGTGCTGCAAGTTTGAGATGGCGCAAAATTTGCGCTGCAGCTCAAACTCCCAGCGGCAAACTTGCTGTGAACCTCTGCCCATGTGACTGTACCCTAAAAACACTACACTACACTAACACTAACCTAAAATAAAAAGTAAAAAACACTACATATACACATTATCCCTACACAGCCCCCCTCCCCCAAAAAAATGAAAAACGTCTGGTACGCTACTGTTTCCAAAACGGAGCCTCCAGCTGTTGCAAAATAATAACTCCCAGTATTGCCGGACAGCCATTGACTGTCCAGGCATGCTGGGAGTTTTGCAACAGCTGGAGGCACCCTGTTTGGGAATCATTGGCATAGAATACCCCTATGTCCACCCCTATGCAAATCCCTAATTCAGGCCTCAAATGCGCATGGCGCTCTCTCACTTTGGAGCCCTGTTGTATTTCAGGGCAACAGTTTTGGGACACATATGGGGTATTGCCGTACTCGGGAGAAATTGCCTTACAAATTTTGGGGGGCTTTTTCTTCTTTAACCCCTTATGAAAAGGTGAAGTTGGGGTCTACACCAGCATGTTAGTGTAAAAAAATAATTTTTTTACTCTGACATGCTGGTGTTGCCCTATACTTTTCATTTTCACAAGAGGTAAAAGGGGAAAAAAGATCCTCTAAATTTGTAATGCAATTTCTCCCGAGTATGGAGATACCCCATATGTGGGCGCAAAGTGCTCTGGGGGCGCACAACAAGGCTCAGAAGGGAGAGTGCACCATGTACATTTGAGGCGATTTGCACAGGGGTGGCTGATTGTTACAGCAGTTCTCGGAATCAGAATGATAAGTAAAAGCATTCCAGAGTTATTAATGTTTAAAGTGACAGTGGTCAGATTTTCAAAAAATGCCCAGGACCTGAAGGTGAAAATGGGCTGGGTCATGAAGGGGTTAAAGGGGTACTCCGGTGAAAACCTTTTTTTTCTTTTAAATCAACTGGCTCCGGAAAGTTAAACAGATTTGTAAATTACTTCTATTAAAAAATCGTAATCTTTCCTGTACTTATTAGCTGCTGAATACTACAGAGGAAATTATTTTCTTTTTGGAATGCTCTCTGATGACATCACGAGCACAGTGCTCTCTGCTGACGTTATTATAATAATAATAATAATAATAATAATGTCTTTATTTATTGTTGTCCTTAGTGGGATTTGAACCCTCTCCAGCTCCACTATATCTTTCTTGTACACTGGTGCTCAGTACTGTACACAGTACTCTATGTGAGGACTGACTAGTGATTTGTACAGCGGTAGCATTATTTCCTTGTCGTCGGCATCTATGCCCCTATTGATGTACCCCATGATTTTATTAGCCTTGGCAGCAGCTGCCCGACACTGGTCACTACAGCTAAGTTTACTGTTACCTAAGGCTCCTAAGTCCTTTTCCATGTCAGTCGTCCTAAGTGTTCTTCCATTTAATACATAATCCCAGCTCGGATTTTTGCATTACCTTACATTTATCAGTGTTGAACCTCATCTGCCACTTCCCAGCCCAAACCTCCAACCTATCCAGATCCATTTGTAACAGTGCACTGTCCTCTATAGTGTTTACCACTTTACAGAGTTTGGTGTCATCTGCAAAGATTGCTACTTTACTATTCAACCCCTCTGCAAGGTCATTCATGAATATATTAAATAGGACAGGACCCAAGACGGACCCCTGTGGTACCCCACTAGTAACAGTCACCCAATCAGAATAAGTACCATTAATAAACACCCTCTGTTTCCTATCATTGAGCCAGTTACTTACCCACTTGCGCACATTCTCACCCAGCCCAAACCTTCTCATTTTATGCACCAACCTTTTATGTGGAACCGTATCAAATGCTTTGGAAAAATCCAGATATACGACATCCAGCGATTGCCCCTGGTCCAGTCTTGTGCTCACCTCCTCATAAAAGCTGATCAGGTTAGTTTGACAGGATCAATCCCTCATAAATCCATGCTGATACAGGGTCATACATTTATTTTTATCAAGATATTCCAAAATAGCATCTCTTAGGAAACCCTCAAACAATTTACCGAGGTTAAACTAACAGGTCTATAATTCCCGGGGTCACCTTTTGACCCCTTCTTAAATATTGGCACCACATTTGCCATGCGCCAGTCCTGGGGAACAGTCCCTGTCACTATAGAGTCCCTGAATATTAAAAATTGGGGTCTGTCTATTACATTACTTTTTTTTTATATTTTTTTTATTTTAATATTAAACAATTACAAAAATACATTGTACAAATCCGATAAAACAACATCACCAATCGGAAGAAAAGCAAAAGCCATAGAAGCCAAATCCATACTTGTTTACATCCAAGAGTATGTCTAATCAATTTTGCCCATCTTACCAATAGCTCCCAGCAGTATAAACTCTATCGTACGAGGTACCTTCACAGGGATTTTACTTTCTACCTCTTTTATTACAGATTCCCAGAAAACAGATATCTTCTCACACGACCAAAAACTATGTAAATAGTCCGCCTCTTCCAAACCACATTTAACACACTGTGAAGTGATTCTCACCCCTATCCTATGTAAATGAAGCGCGGAATAGTGGGTCTTGTGTAATATCTTAAATTGTGTAATTTTATGTTCCATATTACGAGAAACCTTGCTTATATTTTGGGCCATAATGTCCCAATCTTCCTCAGACACAGTACCCACTATTCCGGACCATTTGTCTTTAATTCTGTCGATCCCCCTTACTCCAATAATCTTATTTAATTTCTTATACAAAATTGATATTCCTTTTTTTTTTTAAAGTGCTCTATTTGAGTTAGTGCTTCTATGAAATTGTGTTTCTGTGCTACATATATCTCCTTATCTATCGTGTTATGGACTGCATGACTAACTTGCCAATAGTACAGCCAATCGTTATCACTAATATCATACCCCCTTTTTATGTGCTCAAATGAAAAGAGTTGTCCTTTATCAAATAATTGTTCCAGTCGTTTTATACCCTTACTATCCCAAAAAGTTGACTCACACTTCACCAATTCTTTAAATTTATTGTTACCCCATAGGGGTGTGAACCCAAAACTATTTCCTACATGTAATTCTCCCTTTAATCTTTCCCATACTTTCCTATATTTATACAATAACATCGTGTTATTTGACCCACTCTCCTCATAATCATCTCATTCCAACACCTCATATATGTTCACTTTCTCCTTATCTACTACAATCTTCTCCAGATATCTAAAATTTCTCCAATTCACGATTCGTACCAACTGCGCGGCCATGTAATAAACAAAGAAATTGGGCATATCCAATCCCCCCCTATCTCCAGGGGCCATAAAACATCTGTACTTCAGACGAACCCTTTTTCTTCCCCATAACAATCTACCCAGTATCACTTCTATCTTCCGGAACCAGCATTTGCCGATCCACACTGGCGAGGTAGCAAGAAAAAAAAGGATCTGTGGGAGGACCACCATTTTTATTATCGCCATCCTTTCTGACATAGAGAAGGGCATTTTAATCCATACTTCTACTCTCTTCGCTAAACTATTCAAAAGGGGCAGTATATTGTTAATCACAAACCTATCATTCGTGGCTGCTATTTTTACTCCCAGATAATGGAGACATTCATTTTTTTTTAACACGGATAGTCTTCCCACCGTCTCCCCCATATCTTCATCCAGGGGGAGCATAGTAGATTTACTCCAATTTATGTCCAACCCAGATAGAGGGGCAAATGCCTCGAACATCTTAATGATACGATGTATTTTTTCTTGTGGGTTAGTTACAAAAAGGAGGATATCATCTACAAATAACAAGATCTTACTCTTCTCTCCATTTACTCCAAATCCCTCATAAACATCATTATCTCTTATCCAAGCCGCTAAGGGTTCAATATAAATTAAAAATAAAAAGGGTGAGAGGGGGCAGCCCTGCCTTGTTCCTCTACTTAGTTTGAATGGGTAGGAGGGGGTTCCATCTACCACCACACTCGCCTCGGGGTTAGTGTATAGTAGCTGAATATAACTCAAAAACCTCGGGCCCACCCTAACCCTTTTCAAAACTTCCCAGAGGTATTCCCACTCCACCCTGTCAAAAGCTTTAGTAGCATCCAATGACAGAATGGAGCGGGGGCCACGGGATCCACTCTGGATTGCTTCATACACCTGGTGGATATTGTCATGAACCGTTCTTCCTGACCTAAACCCTCCCTGGTCACCGCCCACCACTACCTTCACTACTTTATCCAATCTCCTTGCCAGTGCTTTCGCTATTATCTTTATATCTGTATTAAGCAAGGAGATATGAGCCCAAATCCAAGGGATCCTTATCTTTTTTCCTAATGAGTCTAATATTAGCCTCACACATAGATTTAGGGAGAACCCCCCCCCCCCTCCAGGATTCATTAATGATACCCAGCAGTTTTGGAAGCAGCAGGATTGAGTATATTCTATATATCTAGAAAGGAATGCCGTCAGACCCAGGGGATGTATTCCCTTGGATTGATGCCAATGCCTCCTCCAATTCCTGGAGGGAGATTGGGTCATCCAGGGAGTCCCTGACATCCTCTGTCAAACTCGGAATATTAATTCCCCTCAAGAATTCCGCTACCTCCGCCCTATTAATATAGCTGCCCATATAGAGATTGGAGAAAAAAGAGCCAACCATTTGGGCTATTTCTTCTCTATCTGTGGTTATGCTGTCATCCTCCCTCCTCAGAGCCATAATACCACGTTCGTCGCCTTGATTTTTAAGTAATCTTGACAGTGTCTTATTTGGTTTCCCTTTCTCAAAGAAATTAAATTGCCCACTGAAGAATAGTTTATTTTGTGCCTTTTTAAGTAGATATTCTTTATATTCCTCTTGAGCTGCCTTCAGTTCTAACAGCTGTTCCCCCCACTATCCTCTTCTATCCCTGCTTCTAATGTTGCCACTTTACTATTCAGTACTGATTCTTCCTGTGAGAATTCCTTTTTTTTTTTTATTGATTCGCCCTATATATAGACCCCTCAAGTATGCCTTCATAGTATCCCATACCACCTGAGGGTTTGCGGACTTATGATTAATCTCCCAGAATGCCTCTATTTCCTGTCTAAACCAGTCCTGGTCGCCCACTAATTCAATCCAGTGGGGGTTGAGCCGAAAGCCCAACCTTTTCCCACCCATTACCTTACCTCCAATTTCCACCACCACTGGGCAATGGTCCGATAGGGTTTTAGCTTTATACTGCACCCTGCTGGTCCAGGTCATTGCATTCTTATCACACAGGCATAAGTCAATTCGGGAAGCGGTGTTATATGAGGTACTAAAACATGAGTACTGTCTTACTCCTGGGTTTAGTTTCCGCCACCCATCAACCCAATTCATCTCTCCACAGTATCTCGCCAATGCTGTTTCGTTCCCCCCTACATTCCTACCTAATTTGTATCTGTCCATACTAGGGTCTATTACATTGTTCAAATCTCCAACTATCCATAATGCCGAATGTGTCTTACTTTCGCTATAGCTCACGAGGTCCCTCAGAACATCCACTCTAAAAGATGGAGGAATATAAACAAAAGCCAAGATGACTGCCCTATCTTCCCATATTCCATAAAGAAATACATATCGACCATACTTATCTACCTTTGCATTCTTAGTCTCGAATGGTACCCTCCTGTGAACATATACTGATACTCCCATGGAGTAGGAAGAGAGTCTGGAGTGGTATTCTTCTTTGGCCCACTTCCTTGGAAGTATCTGCTCATCTCTTGACCTATGGGTCTCAACTAAACATATGATCGCAGGAAGGCACCTCCGAATATAATCGAAGACTGCACACTTTTTAATTCTATCCGACATACCTCGTATGTTCCAGGCTAATAATTTAAGCATAGATATATTTGCCTAAGAGAAAAAAGAAAAGAGAGAAGAAGAAGAGAGAGAGAAAAAAAAAAAAAAAAACACTCTTTTGATCATCCCGTGCCATCCCTCCCTCCTTTCCCTTATCCTTCCCCCCCCCGCACCCCCCCTCTCCCCATAATGCACCGTACTTCTACTATGCACTCCTATCCTAGTGACACCCCAGAGAACCCCCCAACCCCTCCCCCCTCCCCCCCGAGACGTAACATTATTACTCAACTAATACTTCCAACCCCTAATGCCACAGTAGTGCCTTATATTAGATGCCTTATTTATCCATCCAATCTGAGACTTCTTGTGGGGTTCCAAATATTGTTACCTTTCCCTTATGCTCAACCCGGAGTCTCGTTGGAAACAGCAGAGAGAAGGGCACCCCTGCGTTCTTTAGCCGCCTTTTTATCTCCCGAAAGGATGCCCTTTTCCTCTGGGTCTCCCAAGAGAAATCCGGATATAGAAAAATATTCTGTCCATTATACTGTAGGTCCCTCATCTCTCTTGCCCTCCTAAGGATAGTATCCCTGTCCTGGGAGGTATATAACTTAATTAGGATTGTCCTAGGGGGACCCCCCGGAGGGGGAATACGCCTTGGCACTGATGAGCTCGTTCAATCCCAAACATTGGAGTAAGATGCCCTTCCCCTATCCCCTCCTTCAACCACCTACTAAGAAACTGTATGGCAGAGTCCCCCCCCCCCTCCACCCCCTCAGGAAACCCCACCATCCCATCAGGAAACCCCACCATCCTTATATTACAACGTCTGGATCTATCCTCAAGGTCAGTGAGCTTATCTTTAACAGATGTCCTCTCCTTTTTCAAGTCATTAACCTCCTCCTCCAAAACCGTAATCCTATTTTCTGTTTTAGGGGCTTCTTCCTCCAGTCTGGAAATCCTATCTCTCATTTTAGTCATATCGTGTCTTATCAGAGATACCTCGGTAGATACCACACCTAATTGTTTATTTATCTCCTCAATTGCACAATTAGATTTTTTCACCCCTCCCAAGATCTCCTCCAACATCTGTGTTCCCACAGGGGGCACAGACTGCCCTTCCTCAGTTTCTTCCACCGCCAAGACCGAGTACCTAGAGCCTGTTTTACTAGGGGAGAGATCCTTCTGGGTTCTAGTTTTTATACCCACAGCTGGAGACTTCCATATTTTATCCAATTTACCCATAGCCCCCTTATCTTTTTGTGGCGAGCTACCCCCTGATCTTCTGGGGTTCACCTTAGGGGCCATTTCACCCACTATTTCTCTTCACTTTATATTTGTGGGGTGTATGTATCACTACGGGGATATCACGGACCAACTTAGCAACTTTATACACCATAGGCCCCTCCCACTCGAGAATTTAAATCCCGTTATTTACAGCATACAAAAGTAAGAATTCACAGTCCCATATGGCTCTGGGGAGCGCTTAAAACCTAGGGTATCACACCCTGATCCAGAAATATCCACCACCAAATATAGCATACTAATATGCAACTACGGAATCATTAGCGTATTCACGCTCCCCCTGGTAGACAGTGCAATCACCCCCCAGAGTCACTGATCTTATTGGGTCCAGGGAGGGGTCCAATTTCATGAGAGAGGAATTCTGCTAAGACCAAGTTGTTCAATTTAGTCCATGAGTCCCGGTTTCTCCAAATCGCTAGGAGGAGTGACCAGGCAGAGAGTCAGGCATCCAATATTGTCCATTCCACATGGGGCCAGTGCAAGAGGCTGCTTCTGTTCAGAATATTGCCGGGGTATTAATCAATGGTTTCACCGGCTTCTGCACTGTTAGATATTCATCACATGTAAAGTCTGATCGTTTTACTCAGCTCCACTCTCCATCCACAAGAAAGGGTCTGGGCCAGTCTATTCAAATCCCAGCAAGGAGTAGCGGAGTTCCAC
Organism: Hyla sarda; assembly: GCF_029499605.1. Lineage (NCBI taxonomy): Eukaryota > Metazoa > Chordata > Amphibia > Anura > Hylidae > Hyla > Hyla sarda. Next base: position 91,342 of record NW_026610575.1, read on the forward strand.
ACATGCCCCTCAACACCTCCGCGTCTGTCTATTACATTACTTAATTCCTTTAGAACATGGGGGTGAATGCCATCTGGACCTGGTGATTTGTCTATTTTGATTTTTTGTAGGTGGCACTGTACTTCTTCCTGGGTTAGACAGGTGACCTGTACTGGGGAGCTTACCTTATCACACTGTATTTCACCTGGCATTTCATTTTCCTCAGTGAATACAGTGGAGAAGAATTTTAGTATATTTGCTTTTTCCTGATCCCCGTTTATAATTTCTTCCTCATCATTTTTTAAAGGGCCAACACTTTCATTTTTGACCTTTTTGCTATTTATATAATTAAAGAACATTTTGGTGTTAGTCATACTCTCTTTGGCAATGAGTCTTTCTGTCTCTATTTTTGCGGCTTTTATCTGTTTTTTACATATTTCACATTTTTCTCTATAGCTTTTTAATGCTTCTTCACTGCTGTCCTGTTTTAGTAACTGAAATGCTTTATTTTAGTCATTTATTGCCCCCTTAACATTTTTATTCATCCATATTGGTTTTCTTTTATTTCTGACCCTTTTATTCCTATAAAGTATATACATCTTACAGTGAAAATTTAAGATATTTTTAAAAGTCTCCCATTTAGTGTCAGTATTGTTATTTTTGAGGACATTATCCCATTTTATATTGTTATGGGCTTCTCTGAGTTGATCGAACTTTGCTTTTCGAAAGTTCATTGTTTTTGTGGCCCCTCGAGAGATTCCCTTATTGAAGAACAAGTTATAATGTATTACATTATGATCACTATTTCCTCGGTGTCCATCTACTTGCACATTAATTACTCTGCCAGTTTCAGTACGTTGGTAAATATTAAGTCTAGTAGGGCGCCCCCTCTGGTCAGGCCCTGCACCATTTGGGACAGATAATGGTCTTTAGCTATAGTCAGAAATCTGTTTCCTTTAAAGTCGAAGTCTGCCCAGTTCTCCATGAACCCAAACCCCTCCTTCCTACACCAGCTTCTGAGCCACTTGTTTACCTCCCTTATCTCCCGCAGCCTCTCTGGTACGGCTCGTGGTACAGGTAATATTTCAGAAAATACTACCTTGGAGGTCCTTGCCTTAAGCTTGCAGCCTAAGTCCCTGAAATCATTTTTAAGGACACTCCATCTACCTCTTACTTTGTCATTGGTGCCAATATGTACCATGACTGCTGGGTCTTCTCCAGCCCCACCCAGCAACCTGTCAACCCGATCCGCGATGTGCCGAACTCGAGCGCCAGGAAGACAACACACTGTTCGGCTATCCCGGTCTTTGTGACAGATCACCCTGTCTGTCCCCCTAATAATTGAGTCCCCCACTACTAGTACCTGTCTGGCCTGCCCTGCTCTCCTCCCTCCCTCCTTACTGGAGCAGACACCCCCCTGGCGGTCAGAGGCAGAGTCCTGCTGCAGTACCGCTAGCTCTGAAATGACATCCCCCTCATCTGCCAACTGGGCAAACTTGTTGGGGTGTGCCAGTTCAGGACTAGCCTCCCTGACACTTTTCCCTCTACCCCGTTTTCTAACTGTAACCCAGCTAACTGCCTGACTATCCTGCCCCTCCGTCCCACTATCCATCCCCACCTCGACCCCAGAGAGTACCTGCTCAGTGAGCAGGAGACTACTCTGCGGGTTGTCAATGCATCTCAGTGTTGCCAGTTGCTCCTCTAGATCCAGGATCTGGGCTTCTAAATGAGCAACTCGCACACATCTCGCACAACAATATGCACCCTCAAACTGTTGTTCAAGGATTGCATACATTGCGCAAGATGCACACTGGACTGCCTTTTCCAACATGGAGGTCATACTAGATTTGGGGATTGCAAAAATTAACAGAAAAGAAAAAAAAATCAAATATTTCAATTTAAACTTCCTGAATTTAAAGTCCCTTAATTTTAAGTCCCCTCACTTTTATACTCACTCACTTGTATGCTTCACACTCTTGTATACAGACAAACAATCGCTAGCTCAACATAGTGTATTTGCTTTATATTTATCACAACCACAACCACCTCTCTTCCACTGCCTGGAAGTGAAACTTTTTTTTTTTTTTTTTTCATTTACACATCCAAATTTAACGAAAAGTCGTAAAAGACCTGTGGGGTGTTAAGGCTCACTGGACCCCTTGGTACGTGGCTTGAGGGGTGTAGTTTCCAAAATGGTATGCCATGTGGGGGTTTTCTGCTCTTCTGGCACCATAGGGGCTTCCAAAATGTGACATGCCCCCCAAAAACCATTTCAGCAAAAATTCACTCTCCAAAATCCCATTGTTGCTCCTTCCCTTCTGAGCCCTCTACTGCACCAGCCGAACACTTTACATACACATATGAGGTATTTCCTTACTCTAGAGAAATTGGGTTACAAATTTTGGGGGGCTTTTTCTCCTATTACCCCTTGTAAAAATTCAAAAACTGGGTCTACAAGAACATGCGAGTGTAAAAAATGGAGATTTTGAATTTCCTCCTTCACTTTGCTGCTATTCCTGTGAAACACCTAAAGGGTTAACACACTTACCCAAATGTCATTTTGGATACTTTGAGGGGTGCAGTTTTTATAATGTGGTCATTTGTGGGGTATTTCTAATATGAAGGCCCTTCAAATCCACTTCAAAACTGAACTGGTCCCTGAAAAATTCCAATTTAGAAAATGTTGTGAAAAATTGGAAAAGTGCTGCTGAACTTTGAAGCCCTCTGATATCTTCTAAAAGTTAAAACCTGTCAACTTTATGATGAAAATATAAAGTAGACATATTGTATCTGTGAATCAATATATTATTTATTTGGAATGTCTGTTTTTGTTACAAGCAGAGAGCTTCAAAGTTAGAAAAATGCTAAATTTTCAATTTTTTCATCAAATTTTGGAATTTTTCACCAAGAAATGATGCAAGCCTCGACAAAAATTTACCACTAACATGAAGTAGAATATGTCACGAAAAAACAATGTCAGAATCAGAATGAAAAGTAAAAGTATCCCAGAGTTATTAATGCTTAAAATGACAATGGTCAGATGTGCAAAAATGGCTGGGTCCTTAAGGTGAAAATGGGCTGGTTCCTTAAGGGGTTAAACCCCACTGCCATTTGACAGATCTTTGGAACAGTGGGCTGTGCAAATGAAAAATTTTCATTTTTCTTTTGGCAGACCACTGCTCAAAAAAATCTATCAGACACCTGTGAGATGTAAATGCTCACTGCACTTCTTATTAGGGGTGTAGTTTCCAAAATGGGGTCACATGTGTGTGTGTGTGTGTGTGTGTGGGGGGGGTTCACTGTTCTGGCACCATGGAGGCCTAAACGCACATGGCCTTCAATTTCAGCCAGATTCTCTCTCCAAAAGCCCAATGGTGCTCCTTCTCTTCTGAGCCCTGTAGTTCACCCGCAGAGCACTTTACATCCACATGTGGGGTATTTTCTGACTCAGAAGAGATGGGGTTACAAATTTTGCTGGGCTTTTTTTCCTATTACCCCTTGTGAAAATGATAAAATTGGGGTAACAATAGCATTTTAGGGAAAAAAATATACATTTTTTTATTTTCACCTCCAACTTTAACAAAAATTTGTCAAACACCTGTGGGATGTTAAGGCTCACTATACCCCTTGTTACTTTACGTGAGGGGTGTAGTTTTCTAAATGGGGGTCACATATGGGTGTTTTTTATGTTTATGTCAGAACTGCTGTAACTACCAGCCACCCCTGTGCAAATCACCAATTTAGGCCTCAAATGTATATGGTACACTCTGTTTACACTAACATGCTGGTGTAGACCCAAAATTTACCTTTTCTTAAGGGGTAAAAGAAGAGAAAAAAAATTTGTAACCAAAAACTGTTGCCTTGAAATATGAGAGGGCTCCAAAGTGAAAGAGCACCATGTGCATTTGAGGCCTAAATTAGGGATTTGCATCCACCACCAAATTACCCTACAGCAGTGCTTTCCAAATAGGGTGTCTCCAGCTGTTGCACTACTTCCTGTTCAGGGTGTGGTTGTGTGATCGTCAGCTCCAGGAGAACCAGAGAACCAGAGAGCAGCAGGATTTTCACCAGCCCTCCCCCCCCCCCCCCCCCAGGTTTGTGGCAGCCTTCGGGGAAGGGTTTCCCTGCATGAACCCCAACGTCCCCATCTCCCTTACCAGGCCGGCGGGAGGTGGAGGTGACATTGCAACGGCCAACTCCCAGGATGGGGTACGGAGATCCTCCAGGATCCGCAGAAATGCAGAACCAACTCCACCGTCCATATCTGGAAGCCGCAAGGCTGCAAGGAAGGCTACAAGCAAGGCTGCAGGTAAAGACCTGCATGAAGGTGAGGAGTTGAGGAGAAACATGGGGAGGCAAGGTACCTCTGAACCCCAGCAATGGGGGGCATTGGGTCCCAGGGAGTCTTTGGCCACTTTTGGGTCCCGAATCCAAGCAAAAATGGCGGAGTATGAGTGTCTTGGCAAAATGCTTCGTGGGCTAAGAGAGGACTTAAAATTTGCCCGTTACCAGGCTGATTACACCTCAAAAAATCGAAGGCCAGTGTATTCGGCTAAAGTGCGCACCCTGAAAAAAGAGGTTGAGGAGGTAGAAAGGGTGAGGATGGAGATCATGGAAGGGGCTGGTATCTTCAGAGAAAAACTCTGCAATGAAAGTCGGTTCAGAGGCCAGCAGAACCCAGAAAGAGAGGAGGAGGTCAGTCACAGCGAAAGCAGTGCAGAGGAGGATGGTGTGGAGGTGGATGGTGGAGGAGAAAGAGAGAACAGTGCTGAGGAGGACAGTGTGGAGGAAGATGGTGGTGGAGAAAGAGAGGACAGTGCTGAGGAAGGTGCTAAAGAGAAGCAAGATGGTGGTGCAGAGGAGAGTGAAATGGAGGAGGACACAACCCAGAGTTCATACATAAATCCTGCTCAGGTAGCCCTGCCTGTAACGTCAGATGACAGCAGTGACGACAGCGGCAGCAGCAATGGGTTAATTGGTGGTGGATTGCTGAAGGCGATTGTGCTCCAAGAGTCACCTACCCATTTTGAGAACTTATCATTTGGAAATGACTTAGGCCCAGATACTGAGGTGAAGGGCAAGAGGAAGAGGAGAAATAAAAGGAAAAAAGGAGAGGTCACCAGACTTGTTTATTCTTCTCTCCAGCAGTCTGGGCCATCTGAAAAGGTGGTTCAGGCTGGTGGGCCCCCCAGTCTGCCCGACCCCGCTTTTGCTGTAAAGCGGGGCCAGAATGGGGGGTACATGGTGGATAAGGTTTCTAAGATGGCTGCAGACGCCAAGGAGCCGCCTGTCCAGTCGGTAGGGAAGGGCAGGACAGGCTTAAGGTGGGCGACTCCGATGCTGCAGGACCACCCCAGGTGGGCAGGGGGCGTGTCCTAGTGCCGGAGCTTGGTGATGTTGCTGTCTGCTCGGGGGGCGGTCCCCCGAGCGATCTGGGCGTAGCAGGGCACTCCTCTGTGAGGGGGGGGAGTGTCCATGCGTCTGGATTGGTAGAAAAGCCCGGGCGGTCGGGTAAGGTGGCTCCTGAAGGTTGCACTGACGCTGTGGGGAATCCCTCCACGTCGGCTGCTGTAGGAGGGGTGGGGGTGCGTCCGGAGGGACAGATCCCACCCAGTGTGAAGCAGTTCTCACTGGGAACATCATCGGCGTTGAAGGAAGTGTCATCACTGGAACTGGAAGTAACATCGCCAGAACCGAAAAAGCGGTCATCGGGGGCGGGACCAGCAGCACAAACCCCCGTGGCATACGCAAATAACCCGGCCAGCTCAGGAAAGTTTAGCCAGGATAATAGTGTGAAAGGGAAGAGTGCAAAAGAGAGTGAAAATTTTGGTGATGGTATGTTGCATGAAAATGTTAGCAGTGTGCAAGAGTGGGGCATTAGAGGTGTACTAGAGAGGGGTGCTAGCGGTGTGCAAGAGAGGGGTGCTAGCGGTGTGCAAGAGAGGGGTGCTAGCGGTGTGCAAGAGAGGGGTGCTAGCGGTGTGCAAGAGAGGGGTGCTAGCGGTGTGCGAGAGAGGGGTGCTAGCGGTGTGCAAGAAAGGGATGCTAGCGGTGTGCGAGAGAGGGGTGCTAGAGGTGTACAAGAGAGGGATGCTATCGGTGTGCAAGAGAAGAGTGCTGGAGGCAGGCAAAGGGATGTCACTGGATCAGTAAAGAGTACTGAGGAAGTAGGGGCTGGTTCGGCTGCCCCCCTGGTGGCGACTGCTAGAAGCTATGCCAGCGTCGCTGCCGGGGAATCAAGAGGGTCTCCGTCTCCATCTGGTTCTGGGGGTCACTTGCAGCGGCGCCTCCTGGAGGCTCTGCGTAAGGGTGATAGGTCAATTGAGGTAGAAGGGAGGGGTTCGGTTGACCTGTCTTTTTGGATAGAGAGGCATGGTCTGGGTGCCTTCCAAGAACAGAATGGGGAGGTGATGTGGTCCCTCCCGACTCCCGGGCAGGATAGTAACCGTAGGAATGTGGCCCGTCTGATTTGGAGGGGTAAAGATGCGTGTGTTACGCCGAGCGCTCCGGGTCCCCGCTCCTCCCCGGAGCGCTCGCTACACTCTCGTCACTGCAGCGCTCCGGTCAGATCCACTGACCCGGGGCGCTGCGATACCGCCTCCAGCCGGGATGCGATTCGCGATGCGGGTGGCGCCCGCTCGCGATGCGCACCCCGGCTCCCGTACCTGACTCGCTCTCCGTCGGTCCTGTCCCGGCGCGCGCGGCCCCGCTCCCTAGGGCGCGCGCGCGCCGGGTCTTTGCGATTTAAAGGGCCACTTCGCCGCTGATTGGCGCAGTGGTTCTAATTAGTGTGTTCACCTGTGCACTCCTTATTTATACCTCACTTCCCCTGCACTCCCTCGCCGGATCTTGTTGCCATTGTGCCAGTGAAAGCGTTTCCTTGTGTGTTCCTAGCCTGTGTTCCAGACCTCCTGCCGTTGCCCCTGACTACGATCCTTGCTGCCTGCCCCGACCTTCTGCTACGTCCGACCTTGCTTCTGTCTACTCCCTTGTACCGCGCCTATCTTCAGCAGTCAGAGAGGTTGAGCCGTTGCTAGTGGATACGACCTGGTCACTACCGCCGCAGCAAGACCATCCCGCTTTGCGGCGGGCTCTGGTGAAAACCAGTAGTGACTTAGAACCGATCCACTAGCACGGTCCACGCCAATCCCTCTCTGGCACAGAGGATCCACTACCTGCCAGCCGGCATCGTGACAGTAGATCCGGCCATGGATCCCGCTGAAGTTCCTCTGCCAGTTGTCGCCGACCTCACCACGGTGGTCGCCCAGCAGTCACAACAGATAGCGCAACAAGGCCAACAGCTGTCTCAACTGACCGTGATGCTACAGCAGCTACTACCACAGCTTCAGCAATCATCTCCTCCGCCAGCTCCTGCACCTCCTCCGCAGCGAGTGGCCGCTTCTGGTCTACGACTATCCTTGCCGGATAAATTTGATGGGGACTCTAAATTCTGCCGTGGCTTTCTTTCCCAATGTTCCCTGCACTTGGAGATGATGTCGGACCAGTTTCCTACTGAAAGGTCTAAGGTGGCTTTCGTAGTCAGCCTTCTGTCTGGAAAAGCTCTGTCATGGGCCACACCGCTCTGGGACCGCAATGACCCCGTCACTGCCTCTATACACTCCTTCTTCTCGGAAATTCGAAGTGTCTTTGAGGAACCTGCCCGAGCCTCTTCTGCTGAGACTGCCCTGTTGAACCTGGTCCAGGGTAATTCTTCCGTTGGCGAGTACGCCGTACAATTCCGTACTCTTGCTTCAGAATTATCCTGGAATAATGAGGCCCTCTGCGCGACCTTTAAAAAAGGCCTATCCAGCAACATTAAAGATGTTCTGGCCGCACGAGAAATCCCTGCTAACCTACATGAACTCATTCATCTAGCCACTCGCATTGACATGCGTTTTTCCGAAAGGCGTCAGGAGCTCCGCCAGGATATGGACTTTGTTCGCACGAGGCGTTTTTTCTCCCCGGCTCCTCTCTCCTCTGGTCCCCTGCAATCCGTTCCTGTGCCTCCCGCCGTGGAGGCTATGCAGGTCGACCGGTCTCGCCTGACACCTCAAGAGAGGACACGACGCCGCATGGAGAATCTCTGCCTGTACTGTGCCAGTACCGAACACTTCCTGAAGGATTGTCCTATCCGTCCTCCCCGCCTGGAAAGACGTACGCTGACTCCGCACAAAGGTGAGACAGTCCTTGATGTCTACTCTGCTTCTCCACGTCTTACTGTGCCTGTGCGGATATCTGCCTCTGCCTTCTCCTTCTCTACTATGGCCTTCTTGGATTCCGGATCTGCAGGAAATTTTATTTTGGCCTCTCTCGTCAACAGGTTCAACATCCCGGTGACCAGTGTCGCCAGACCCCTCTACATCAATTGTGTAAACAATGAAAGATTGGACTGTACCATACGTTTCCGCACGGAGCCCCTTCTAATGTGCATCGGACCTCATCACGAGAAGATTGAATTTTTGGTCCTCCCCAATTGCACTTCCGAAATTCTCCTTGGACTACCCTGGCTTCAACTCCATTCCCCAACCCTGGATTGGTCCACTGGGGAGATCAAGAGTTGGGGGCCCTCTTGTTTCAAGGACTGCCTAAAACCGGTTCCCAGTACCCCTTGCCGTGACTCTGTGGTTCCCCCTGTAACCGGTCTCCCTAAGGCCTATATGGACTTTGCGGATGTTTTTTGCAAAAAACAAGCTGAGACTCTACCTCCTCACAGGCCTTATGATTGTCCTATTGACCTCCTCCCGGGCACTACTCCACCCCGGGGCAGAATTTATCCTCTGTCCGCCCCAGAGACTCTTGCTATGTCTGAGTACATCCAGGAAAATTTAAAAAAGGGCTTTATCCGTAAATCCTCCTCTCCTGCCGGAGCCGGATTTTTCTTTGTGTCCAAAAAAGATGGCTCTCTACGTCCTTGCATTGACTACCGCGGTCTTAATAAAATCACGGTAAAGAACCGCTACCCCCTACCCCTCATCTCTGAACTCTTTGATCGCCTCCAAGGTGCCCACATTTTTACCAAACTGGACTTAAGAGGTGCTTATAATCTCATCCGCATCAGAGAGGGGGATGAATGGAAAACGGCATTTAACACTAGAGATGGACACTTTGAGTATCTGGTCATGCCCTTTGGCCTGTGCAACGCCCCTGCCGTCTTCCAAGACTTTGTTAATGAAATTTTTCGTGATCTCTTATACTCCTGTGTTGTTGTATATCTGGACGATATCCTGATTTTTTCTGCCAATCTAGAAGAACACAGCCAGCATGTCCGTATGGTTCTTCAGAGACTTCGTGACAATCAACTTTATGCCAAGATAGAGAAATGTCTGTTTGAATGCCAATCTCTTCCTTTCCTAGGATACTTGGTCTCTGGCCAGGGACTACAAATGGATCCAGACAAACTCTCTGCCGTCTTAGATTGGCCACGCCCCTCCGGACTCCGTGCTATCCAACGTTTTTTGGGGTTCGCCAATTATTACAGGCAATTTATTCCACATTTTTCTACCGGTGTGGCTCCTATCGTGGCTTTAACCAAAAAAAATGCCAATCCCAAGTCTTGGCCTCCTCAAGCGGAAGACGCCTTTAAACGGCTCAAGTCTGCCTTTTCTTCGGCTCCCGTGCTCTCCAGACCTGACCCATCTAAACCCTTCCTATTGGAGGTTGATGCCTCCTCTGTAGGAGCTGGAGCGGTCCTTCTACAAAAAAATTCTTCCGGGCATGCTGTTACTTGTGGTTTTTTTTCTAGGACCTTCTCTCCGGCGGAGAGGAACTACTCCATCGGGGATCGAGAGCTTCTAGCCATTAAATTAGCACTTGAGGAATGGAGGCATCTGCTGGAGGGATCAAGATTTCCAGTTATTATTTACACCAATCACAAGAACCTCTCCTATCTCCAGTCTGCCCAACGGCTGAATCCTCGCCAGGCCAGGTGGTCTCTGTTCTTTGCCCGATTTAATTTTGAAATTCACTTTCGGCCTGCCGATAAGAACATTAGGGCCGATGCTCTCTCTCGTTCCTCGGATGCTTCAGAAGTTGAACTCTCTCCGCAACACATCATTCCTCCTGACTGCCTGATTTCCACTTCTCCAGCCTCCATCAGGCAAACTCCTCCAGGAAAGACCTTCGTCTCTCCACGCCAACGCCTCGGAATCCTCAAATGGGGTCACTCCTCCCATCTCGCAGGTCATGCAGGCATCAAGAAATCTGTGCAACTCATCTCTCGCTTCTATTGGTGGCCGACTCTGGAGACGGATGTCGTGGACTTTGTGCGAGCCTGCACTGTCTGTGCCCGGGATAAGACTCCTCGCCAGAAGCCCGCTGGTTTTCTTCATCCTCTGCCTGTCCCCGAACAGCCTTGGTCTCTGATTGGTATGGATTTTATTACAGACTTACCCCCATCCCGTGGCAACACTGTTGTTTGGGTGGTCGTTGATCGATTCTCCAAAATGGCACATTTCATCCCTCTTCCTGGTCTTCCTTCAGCGCCTCAGTTGGCTAAACAATTTTTTGTACACATTTTTCGTCTTCACGGGTTGCCCACGCAGATCGTCTCGGATAGAGGCGCCCAATTCGTGTCAAAATTCTGGAGGGCTCTCTGTAAACAACTCAAGATTAAATTAAACTTTTCTTCTGCATATCATCCTCAATCCAATGGACAAGTAGAAAGAATTAACCAGGTCTTGGGTGATTATTTACGACATTTTGTTTCCTCCCGCCAGGATGATTGGGCAGATCTTCTACCATGGGCCGAATTCTCGTATAACTTCAGAGTCTCTGAATCTTCCTCCAAATCCCCATTTTTCGTGGTGTACGGCCGTCACCCTCTTCCTCCCCTCCCTACCCCCTTGCCCTCTGGTCTGCCCGCTGTGGATGAAATTTCTCGTGATCTTTCCACCATATGGAGAGAGACCCAAAATTCTCTCTTACAGGCTTCATCACGCATGAAGAAGTTTGCTGATAAGAAAAGAAGAGCTCCTCCCATTTTTTCTCCTGGAGACAAGGTATGGCTCTCCGCTAAATATGTCCGCTTCCGTGTCCCTAGCTACAAGTTGGGACCACGCTATCTTGGTCCTTTCAAAATTTTGTGCCAGATTAATCCTGTCTCTTACAAACTTCTTCTTCCTCCTTCTCTTCGTATCCCTAATGCCTTTCACGTTTCTCTTCTTAAACCACTTATCATCAACCGTTTCTCTCCCAAACTTGTTTCCCCCACTCCTGTTTCCGGCTCCTCGGACATCTTCTCCGTCAAAGAGATTCTGGCATCCAAGAAGGTCAGAGGGAAAACTTTTTTTTTAGTTGATTGGGAGGGTTGTGGTCCAGAAGAGAGATCCTGGGAACCTGAGGACAATATTCTAGACAAAAGTCTGGTCCTCAGGTTCTCAGGCTCTAAGAAGAGGGGTAGACCCAAGGGGGGGGGTACTGTTACGCCGAGCGCTCCGGGTCCCCGCTCCTCCCCGGAGCGCTCGCTACACTCTCGTCACTGCAGCGCTCCGGTCAGATCCACTGACCCGGGGCGCTGCGATACCGCCTCCAGCCGGGATGCGATTCGCGATGCGGGTGGCGCCCGCTCGCGATGCGCACCCCGGCTCCCGTACCTGACTCGCTCTCCGTCGGTCCTGTCCCGGCGCGCGCGGCCCCGCTCCCTAGGGCGCGCGCGCGCCGGGTCTTTGCGATTTAAAGGGCCACTTCGCCGCTGATTGGCGCAGTGGTTCTAATTAGTGTGTTCACCTGTGCACTCCTTATTTATACCTCACTTCCCCTGCACTCCCTCGCCGGATCTTGTTGCCATTGTGCCAGTGAAAGCGTTTCCTTGTGTGTTCCTAGCCTGTGTTCCAGACCTCCTGCCGTTGCCCCTGACTACGATCCTTGCTGCCTGCCCCGACCTTCTGCTACGTCCGACCTTGCTTCTGTCTACTCCCTTGTACCGCGCCTATCTTCAGCAGTCAGAGAGGTTGAGCCGTTGCTAGTGGATACGACCTGGTCACTACCGCCGCAGCAAGACCATCCCGCTTTGCGGCGGGCTCTGGTGAAAACCAGTAGTGACTTAGAACCGATCCACTAGCACGGTCCACGCCAATCCCTCTCTGGCACAGAGGATCCACTACCTGCCAGCCGGCATCGTGACAGCGTGCCCGCCCCGGGCAAGGGTGGTTGAGCTCCTCCTTCAGATGGAGTTCAGGGCGAGTGACATCTTTGCCCTGATTCACCCCTATGGTTCTTCTGAGTTCGACATCAGCTTTGTTCGGCCAGAGGGTCTTGAACTTTTCTGGTCGAATTACGAGATGGTGAAGAACGAGCCCGGCTGGCGGGATTTCGCTGTAAAAGCGATATCCCGGCAGAACCAAACCAAGAGAGTGACCGTTTTGACCCGTAACGAGTCGCTGTCTTGCTACGACATCATGACCTGGCTCGGTCGTTATGGGGATGTGACGGACATGCCCAAGAAAAATCTTGATGAGCACGGGATCTGGTCTGGGGCCTGGACGTTTTCCGTCAAACTTAGGCGTTCAGGGAGCACAGTTGCCCACATCCCATCGGCAGCCTTACTCGGACGTGACAGAATCCAAGTCTTCTACCAGGGGCAGCCTAAAGTCTGCCACAGGTGTGGTAGTCCTACCAATTTTAGCGCAGCCTGCACTGTGCAAGTTTGCGCTTTTTGTGGTGGGGCTGGTCATTTGGCTGCATCCTGTGGGCAGATCCGGTGTCATCTGTGTGTTGTCCTAGGACACCCTTTCAAGCGTTGCCCCAGCGCCTTTTCCCGTTTGGTGGCCGCTCCAGCTGGGGAGAGCTTTAGGGTTGCCCCGGCTGGGGAGGGTACGGGCATGGGTGAAGGAGCAAAAGGGTTAATGAAGAGCAAGAAGGGGCCTGCCAAACTAAGGCGAGAGGAAAACCGCAGAAGGAGCAGGGAGCTGGAGAGTTCTCAGGTGGCGGGGGTAGCTCCTGGCCCTGCTCCTGTCACTAGCCCAGATGTTGCTGAGACCCTGGGGGATGGTGTGTTGGATGAGGAGATTAGGAGGATTCGCGAAGAGGAAGGCAAAGAGGCTGATCTTTTCTGATTCCTCCCACTATAAAAGTGTGGATGAGGAGGGGAGGGAAAGGCCGAAAAAAGACAAGGGCAAAAAAGTTGTAAAGGGGAAGTCTCAGTCCTCTATTTCAGGTGCTAAAGGCCAGGTCCTAAAAGGAAGCTTACCTGCCCCCCTTCTGATTGACCTATCGAACAGGTACCTTGTCCTTGATACCATCTCCTCCCCCTCATTGGAGGGGGGTGGCGAGGATGGGGTGCCTGAGGGATTGGAGCCTCCAGGGGGAACTGGGTCCTGTCCTGTTGAGGCATCTTCCTCGGAGGGCAGGGCTAACTCAGGGCCAGATGGAGATGGGAGCCAGATGGATCAGTCTGAGTCAAAAAAGAGATCTAAAGAAAGTAAGAATGCTCCTTCTTCTTCAGGGGATGAGGCGGTGAAGAAGAAGGGCAAGAAAAAATAATGGGTAAGGCCGTCTAACTCAATTACCCAGGATGGCAGCACTCACCCCATTGACGCTGGCATCTATTAATTGTGCCAGTATAAAGTCTGATACGGCTAGATTCGCAGCCTTTGATTTTCTCGGCCGTGTTGAAGCCGACATTTTCTTTTTACAGGAGACCAGGTTGTCAGATCTAGCCTCTCTGGTGAAAGCCAGAAGAGAGTGGAGGCGCGGCCCCTCCCACTGGTCTCTTGTGGCTGAGCCGTATAGTGGGGTGGCGGTCCTTTTTACCGCTCCGGTCGAATGCAGACGGGTCATTGAGTTAGAAATGGGGAGGTGCCTGATCTTAGATGTCTTCATGAAGGGACAAGAGCTCCGGCTCATTAACATCTACACCCCACAAACAAAGTGGGGCCGTAAGGATCTCTTTATGAGGATTAAACCCTTTCTTTTTACTAGCCGGCAAGTGATCTTTGGAGGGGACTTCAATAATGTCACGAGGTCCCAAGATAGGAGAGGTTCCAATGATCGGCTGGCTTATGACTGTGTGGCCCTTAGTAATATAGTCAGTGAAGCTCGCCTAGAGGATGCCCACATCCGGAGCCCCTCAGGCCACGCGGGTTTCACCTTTCATCGAGGTAGCAGCAGGTCTAGGATAGACAGGTTTTATTTAAAGGAGGAAGCCGTCTCTTCCGCAGTGTCCGTGGTTGAGGTGGAGTTCTCCGACCACTGTATGATTTTGTTTTCCCTGAATGTTTCAGAGACCCCCCGGATGGGAAAAGGTTATTGGAAGCTGAATTTGTCCCTCCTGGAGGAAACAGAGATAAGACAGTCCTTTGAGGATTTTCTTCAAAGTCAGGTACCTTTACTGGACTTTTGTAGTAGTAAGTCTGAGTGGTGGGAGATATTCAAGAAGCAGGTTGCGGGGTTCTTCCGCCAGCTCTCGAGCCTCAGGTCCCTAAACAGGTATCGCCTGTATCAGGGACTGAGGAGGAAACTCGAGCTTCTCGTCTCGACTGGAGGTAGCCGAGAGGATATCTCCAGAGTGAAGTCCTTGCTGATGAGGTGTCAGTACGATAGGCAAGCATCTTTGGTTTTTGAGGGATTACGGGAAGTACCGCTCGCCCGACCCTTACAGGAACTGCAAGATGTCAGTGAGTAGTAAAGTAGTCTCAGGACTGATTGATAGTACGGGATCTCTGAATCGGTCCAGATCAGGGATCCTGGAGGTCGTCAGATCCTTCTACTCGCACCTACAGACAGGAAGCTTCTGGCCAAGATACTGTTTAATCGGCTGGTGAAGTTTGCACCCCGGCTCCTTTCGGGGGCTCAGCACTGCTCTGTTCCAGGCCGAAGCACCTTAAGTGCTGTCCTCAGTGTCAGGGAGGCAGTGGAGCGGAGTAGTGCGGGTCTCTGGAAGGGGTACTTACTTTTCCTTGGATCAGGCCAAAGCATTTGATCGAGTGAACCATGACTACCTCTGGTCCGTCCTCCTGAGATATGGCTTACCGTGTACTTTTGTTAATTGGCTTAAGATCTTGTATGCAGGGGCAGAGAGTTTCCCGCTGGTGAACGGGTGGTCTGGCCGCTCTTTGAGGTGGGGTCTGGAGTCCGTCAGGGTTGTCCTTTGAGCCCGCTCTTATATGTATTTGCGATCGATCCCTTCCTTAGGAGGGTGAGTTGCGGACCATTGGCGGGAGTCAGGATGATTCTGGCGGAGCCGGGTGTCGCCCAGAGAGTGGTGGCGTACGCTGATGATGTCACCATTTTCCTCTCCTCGAGAGAGGAGGCCGATGTGGTGATGTCGGAAGTGGACCGCTACTCGGAGGCATCCGGGTCTAAGATCAACCAGGATAAGTGTGAGAGTCTCTGGCTGGGAGGGGGAGACCCCACGTTTGATCTCCCGGACACCCGTCCAGGGCCCCAAGACTCAGCAAAAGTTTTGGGCATCACATTCGGCCAGGATGATTATCCCACCAAAAACTGGGATGGTAAGCTCCAGGATGCCACTCAGAGGGTGGACCAGTGGAAGGGTTGGTCTATGACCCTCAGGGAAAGGGTACACCTGATCAAATCGTACCTGCTCCCCTTGTTTATCTATCTGGGCAGCGTATGTATTTTACCAGAGGCTTACTACACTAGGGTCTACAGCCTGTTTTTCCAACTGTTATGGGGGAACAGGTTGAACCTAGTCAAGAGGGAGGTTACGTACCGCACGAGGAGACTAGGGGGTTTATCTATGGTAAACCCTGTGGTGTTCTTAACGAACACCTTCTTGAAAGCCAACATTGCAAACCTCTGGTCAGAGAGGGCTCCTCCGTGGGTACTCTCCTGCAGGGAATGGTTTCGGCCTTTCTTCCAGGAATGGGAGACAGGAGGGCAAGTGAAGGACCTCCGTACACCACATGGATATCTTCCGGCTTACGCTACCCCGACTCTGAAGGCGATACGTCGGTGGGGTCTGGGAGTGTGGGAGATCAGGACCCAGTCAAGGCAGTTCCTTGACAAACGGGTTCTGTTGACCCACTTCCAGAAGCCTCTGGCGCTCAGGGACTGCCCAGGTCGGGATCTGACGGTGGGATTGCATCTTTTAAATATGAAAAGGATCCCCCAGAAGTTTTGGGACTTGGCCTGGCGCTGCTTTCAGGGGAAGCTATATGTGAGGGACAACCTGAAGTACAGGAACTCTGATGACCGGGGATGTCCCCGAGAAGAGTACGGGGACACGCTGGAAAGCATGGACCACTTCCTGCTTCATTGTCCCTTTAATATAGGGGTTTACAACAGGGTGGGTGCTTCCATCGGCTGGAGTCAACTTGCCGGCCTTTCCTATCCGGAGTGGGCTTATGGGGCATTCAGGAACCTGGGTGGCCGTGATCGGGGCACTTTATTCTTAGTTAGCTTAGTGGTTAGGTACTACACGTGGAATGCACGGTGCTTAGTATCGACCCAACAGAAAGTCCTCTCCGAGGTGGAGGTATGTAGGAACATCACTGGTGACCTCGGGAAGATCAGGTCTTTGGAGTATGGCAGTCTTGGTACCAGTAGGGCTTCTCTCCTGTGGAGAGGGTTTTCTTTTGATGTACCTTAATTTTGGTTAGGGACAGTATATAGATGTTAGGGTGAGTATAGGGTCAGTTTTATGAAGGGATAGCGATAGGGTTAGAAGTAAGGTTCATAGGGTAAGCATTTTGAAACTTAGTTTTATCAGGATTGCCATCCTTCTTCCTGGTGGTGGGCTATGCATGTCACTCTAGCTTTTTGTTTTGTTTTCTGTAATTTGAATGTAAAGGGCTTGCAGGCAACCAATCTTGGGCCTGGTGGGGGTTTGAAGTACTGTATTACTTTGTTTTTCATATTATTTCTGTGGTTGTAGTGAATTAGTACATTGTTGAGTTAGTTAATAATAGTGGGGGGGGGGATTAATTTTAAGTTGGGTGGGGGTTGTTGGGGGGAGGGGGTGATGCTTTGGGTCTGACTTGGGTCAGTTTATGGACAATGACTGTTTCAGTAAAAAAAAAAAAAAAAAACACTGTGATACACGAACTCTGACCATGTCCAGTGGGAGTGGTGTGGGTGATGGGAGAGTTCATAGTGTAGGTTATTTTTCTTTAGGTTTTATTCTTGTTTACATGTATTTCATAAGTATAAATAGTTTTATGTATTTTTGTATAGTGTTATACCTCATTGTTGGGTAAAGGCAGTCGGACCAGCTTTTAGATGATATTATTGTGTTTATTTTTTCCCCCTTATGGTAATGTATCCATGCATGTGTGTGTTACTATAGTTTAAAGAGAAGGGAAAGGAGAAAGGGGAAAAAATAAATAAATAAATGAAATTTCCAAGTTGGAATTATTTTTAGTTATGGCAATAAGCCCTCTTTTTATTATAATTTTTTTTATTTTTTTTTACTTTATTTTATTTTTTTATTTTTTTCGTTGTTATGATCTAATATGTATTGTGAGTATTGGTTGTTGTCTGTGTGTAAAATTAATGGTATTTCCAAGATGGAATTATTTTATTTATTTCCTTATTATTTTTATGGCAGTTAGCCCTATTTATTTTTGTTTAATGCATTTTGTGTATGGTATGTGGGGATAAGTTTCCTATTCGGATGTTTTCAGTTAAAACTTAATTAAGGAAAGCTATATTTATGTTTTGTTGGTAATTAATGTGTGTGTGTATGTGTGTGTGTTTGGAAGGATAATAGGTAAGAATTAGTAGTATCAGGCATTATTTGGTAGTTGAGTTAAGCTGGGCTGGTTGGTTAGGTAGGTCCTTTTATTCTGTAACAAAGAGTTTATATTTGTTACTTTTTCATCCTTATGTTTCAGCTGATTAAGCATTGTATTTGTGTTTTGTAAAAGTTTTATATTTTTCTAATAAAAAGAGTTCCAGCTGTAGCAAAACTCCCAGCATGCCAGGACAGTCAATGGCTATGCCGATGTGCTGGCCCCTGTATTCTCTGTGCAGTGATGACAACAGGGTGCCGCAACCGAGATCACGGGGGTCCTTTGGAGAGGGGATAAGATGTCTTGGTGCGTAGTACCCCTTTAAGAGGGAAAAACATGATATATATTTAACCCCAAACCAAATGTACCTTATTTTTATTTTCTACCTAATGTACATAAAGACCGAAAAAAAAAACACCTGTTCGCCCGATAGTTGCCAGATGTTTATCTGAATATATAGACCATCAGTTACAGAAATGTGCGGTGTCTTTACCAGCATACCTCAGAGATAAATGGGCGTTTATTAACCCTATTGAAAGATATCATACGGGAAGAGGACTATATGTGGGCAACGCTAGATATTGCTTCATTATATAGTAACATCCCACATGACAGAGGAGTGGAAGCTGTGTGATCTTTTTTAGTGGAAGATCCCTTGATGCCCATACATCAGAGGAACTTCATTTTGGAGGCCATTAAAGGAGTAGTGCAGTGTTGAAAAACATCCCCTATCCCAAGGATAGGGGATACATTTCAGATTGTGGGGTGTCCGACTGCTGGGGGGCCCCGTGATCTCCTGTACGGGGCCCTGGCTCGCTGGCCAGATAGCGCGTGTTGACTAGTGTTGAGCAGCATAGGCCATATTCGAATTCGCGATATTTCGCGTATATATGGACAAATATTCGTCATATATTCGCTAAATTCGCATATTCGTAATATTCGCGTAATATTTTTGCATATGCGAAAATTTGCATAAATGAAAATGTGCATAAGCAAATTTTCCCATATGCGAAAATTCATACGCCAGTCTCACACAGTAGTATTAGAGCCTTCTTTACACCACACAAGCTGGAAGCAGAGAGGGATGATCACTGTGATGTGTATTGTGAAAAAAAAAAAAACAATATTCGTAATTTCGAATATATAGTGCTATATTGGCGAATATTCGCGAATTCGCGCATTGCGAATATTTGCGAGCAACACTAGTGTTGACCACCAGACGAAGGGGCAGCCGACACGCCCCCTCAAAAAAAGCGCTATGGCAGAGCCAGAGATATCTAAAGGCAGCGCTGCATCAGTCCCCCCAAAAAATGTGAGTTCCTGGATTTAAATATCTATATTCAGGATGGCTGTTCGCATACTGCCAACTATTTTAAGGAGGTGGATGCAAACAGATACCTCGACTTTAACAGTTGCCATCTTAAATAATGGAAGAAGAACATTCCATTAGGTCAAATGAAAAGAATCCGAAGGAATTGTTCTTCCACACAAAAATACCTACAACAACTAGAGAACCTGGAGGATCGTTTTAAACAAAAAGGGTATCCCAAACCCCTTATACAAGGAGCACGCCAGAGAGTGGACGAATTAGAACAAAGTGCTTGCTTGAAAAATAATAAACAGGGTAATGCAGAGGGGGGTTATAATGATGAATTTGATTCTGTTTTTCTAACTAGGTATTACACTTCACACACCAATATTTTTTTATTATTTTTTTTATTTTTTTTTGTATAGGTAATATCACCAGCTCATATTATTGTGTCATGATTACTGGCACCATATGTAGTCCCCCAGTTATTCTTCTTTAGATGTTTTCCGTGTCCTGTGCAGTATCTCTCCCAGAAGTCCACTTGATGGCCCCCGTGGTGGTCTACACCCCGAAGTCATCAATTTTTACTCTAAGAGAGAGTGTGCAGCTGTTTCTGGAGACGGTCAACAATAACTTCTGCATGGTGGAATAATAGGTCACGATGTTTATCAGGATCAGTAGAAGCATCACCCACTCGATGATTATGATGGGGATTTCACGGATCTCGTCCCAGTCTTCATCATTATGGAATAATTCCTTTAATGTTTCATATCCAAAATAGAAAACTAAAAAAGACAAAAGTCAGGCCACAGCAGGTGCATCTACTATGGTGGATGACTTTTTTTGCTCCTGGTAATTTATACATCTGGATGGACTGCCCAAGGTAGTATAAGGCTTCACATGTAATGGAAATTATCGTGCTGACAAAGTGTATCCTGGGATATTCTTCGGGGGACAATACATGCATAACAGCTGTGGAAAAACAGGAGGCCCACACAATGGCCAGCAGGATCCTCTGGATCAGGACCTGATGACCCCTGAACTCTTCAGTATGCATAACCATATACTTATAAATAAGAAAGGTTAGTACCAAAGTGCCAATGGACATCCCTATGAATCCAATTCTGAATAATATGCTTTCGGGAAAGACATTTCCCACGTCACTGTGAAGGAAAAGAAACCAATGTTATTATGGATATTTCCTCACTCCCAACCCATGAAATAAGAATCATGTGCTTGTTTATCTTACCTGATGCTCATCAGTGGCGAGGCTGCATGGCCGAGGACGACCGTCATGATGTAGCTGGTGGCAAGCCAGGCCGCACACCAAAACGCCAACAGGAGGGGGACGAACCCCAGTCCTTTTAGCTCCATTTCAGACAAGTAGAAGAAGAAGACGCTAATCTCACTATTCTCACTAATCGCACTGGAACTGACTGAAGGCTCGGGCGGCTGTCAGTGGAATGTCAGGCCTCCAGCTGTCTATGACATCACATGTGACATGTCAGAATGACTGCTTGTTTCTTTGAGCTGCCATGATTTAGTATCTGCTATAGACAGAACCTGATGTTTTTACTATGGACCTTACAGACCTCAGAACCCAAGTAATTAGTGCAGGGGCTCCATTTTGATCATCTCATATTTCACATTATTTGAGTTCCAGGGCTCAGATACATTTGCACCCTCTATAGCAGTGGTCTTCAAGCTGTGAACCCCCAACCGCTGCAGAACCACAACTCCCAGCATGCCGAGACAGCAACTTCGCATAAGGAAATAGTCTAATTAAACTTTTCTTATATATAGAATCCCTGAAATCTCCAATCTCTCCTTTTATTGGTTTATGATCTGTGTTACTTATTTGTTAAAAACAATGTTTCTGATTGTCTTCCCCCCACACACTTATGGGCTATCTCTTCAAACGACTTTATTTGACCTAAAGCGTATAATTGATTTACATAAATAAGCCCCTTTTCATCCAAAAGAGTGAATCTTTAATTTTAAGGAATTCTTTAAGTGCTTTATTCGACCATAATGAAGTAAAGTCAAATCTCCATGTGATTTTAAACATTTTTTAAGTTCCTCCCATACTTAATTATCTAGATATGCATGGGTGTAGTGAGTATCCCAGCTTCCAAAATCTCAAAAATATCCTTATAACGACCCATTAGGGTATGTTCACACTACAGTGTGTGAATGGAATCTCCGCTCGCTGAATTCAGTGAGCGAAGATTCAGACTGGCAGCCGGCGGTGGCGGTAGGACCGGGCGGCACTGAGCCGTCACTATTGACAGCTATGCAGTGCTCGCGGACTTCCGTGCAAAGAATGAACATGTTCTTTCTTTGGGCGGAACAATTTCAGTGGCGCTGAAATTCCGCAGTGTGAACGGCTCTCGCGGAAACCCATTCACATTAATGTTAAGTTCACACCGCGGAATTCGGCTCTCGGAGTTCCGCCCGTGGAATTCGGCTTGCGGAATTCCGCCGGTGGATTTCCGCGGGAATTCCGTAGTGTGAACATACCCTTAGAGAGAAAAAATAGGACTACATTTTCCCTCCTTCTCATAATAGTCTGCAATTTTAGTGCTAAAAAGTACCTAAAAAAAAAAAAGTGCCCAACCCCCATCGTGCTCAGCTAACGTTAAAGAAACATATTTCATTCTCGTGCTTTCCTGCCCCAAAGTAGTGAATTTAATAAAGAAATAAGAGCTTGGAACCATTTTTCTGATATCCATACAGTATAGAAACATAGAATGTGTCAGCAGATAAGAACCAATTGGCCCATCTAGTCTGCCCAATAATCTGAATCCTATCAATAGTCCCTGGCCCTATCTTATATGAAGGATAGCCTTATGCCTATCCCATGCATGTTTAAACTCCTTCACTGTATTTGCAGTGACTAGTGTTGCTCACGAATATTCGCAATTCAAATTTTAATCGCGAATATAGCATATTCGCGAATTTGCGAATATTGCAAATATAGCACTATATATTCATAATTACGAATATTCGCTTTTTTTGCGCATATGTGAAAATTTGTGCGCATATGCGCAAATTTGCGAATATTGAGCCCTCCCTTCATTAATGGTATAGAGAACTGTGACTAGTGCATCAACTCTGTGATTTTTTGCCCAATAAAACCAATAGGCTAATTGTGGTCTATGGGGATCTCACTGCATGTAAGATAAGCAGGACCGTCTCGGCAGTACAGTGGGATGGGAAACCGTCACTGGTTCGAGTCCCAGGGTGGACAGTGTTACAGTGTTGTGGTTAAACTTTACTTTCCTGGAAAAGCTGCTGAGTTGCCCATAGCAACCAATCAAATTGCTTCTTTCATTTTTCAGAGGCCTATTCAAAAATGAAAGAAGCGATCTGATTGGTTGCTAAGTATATAGTAAACATTCATATATGTGGTCAATATATAGTATACATTCATATATATGGGGGTCAGTATATAGTATACATTCATATATATGGGGGTCAGTATATAGTATACATTCATATATATGGGGGTCAGTATATAGTATACATTCATATGTGTGGTCAGTATATAGTATACATTCATATATGGGGGTCAGTATATAGTATACATTCATATATATGGGGGTCAGTATATAGTATACATTCATATATATGGGGGTCAGTATATAGTATACATTCATATGTGTGGTCAGTATATAGTAAACATTCATATATATGGGGGTCAGTATATAGTATACATTCATATATATGGGGGTCAGTATATAGTATACATTCATATATATGGGGTCAGTATAAAGTATACATTCATATATATGGGGGTCAGTATATAGTATACATTCATATATGGGGGTTAGTATATAGTATACATTCATATATATGGGGTCAGTATATAGTATACATTCATATATATGTGGTCAGTATATAGTATACATTCATATATATAGGGGTCAGTATATAATATACATTCATATATGGGGGTCAGTATATAGTATACATTCATATATACGGGGGTCAGTATATAGTATACATTCATATATATGTGGTCAGTATATAATATACATTCATATATATGGGGGTCAGTATATAGTATACATTCATATATATGGGGTTTCAGTATATAATATACATTCATATATATGGGGGTCAGTATATAGTATACATTCATATATATGGGGGTCAGTATATAATATACATTCATATATGGGGGTCAGTATATAGTATACATTCATATATACGGGGGTCAGTATATAGTATACATTCATATATATGTGGTCAGTATATAGTATACATTCATATATATGGGGGTCAGTATATAGCAGTGATTCCCAACCGCGGTGCCGCGGCACACGTGTGTGCCGTTCAGCACTGCCCGTGGTGCCGCTGGATTTTGCCGTGATTTTTTTTATTTTTTACTATTATTTTTTTTTAAATGTCCCGCCCCGGCCTGACGGCGCAGGGGGGAAGGGAAGTCTGCGTGCGCACTGCGCACACAGCGTCCCCCTCTATCTCCTGCGTTTCCTGTGTTCCCCTCCGTCCCCTGCGTCTGCCGCGTGACCCGTGTTCCCCTCCTTCCCCATCTGTTCCCTGTGTCCCCCGCATCCCCCTCCTTCACTCTCCGTCTCCTGTGTCCCCCTCCGTCCCCCTCTCCCTTGCGGCGCAGTGAGCCGGATATGGTGCCCTGGGGCGGAACGAGCTGCACCAGCGCCGTACTCCCGTGCCTCCTGTGGAACTGCAAGCTGTGCGGGCCGGCTTGCTTAAGGTACCGTACCCTTTCCACCCCTCTGTTCACCTTCTCAACCCTGTCTAAATCCCCCCACCGTCACCCAGGTCCACACTCTACCCCTCCCCCCCGACCCCGTCACTCATGTCCACCCCCCCTGTCAGCCACGTCTGCCTTGTTTACCTCCCTGTCCATCTCTATCACCCATGTCCACCCCCCCCTGTCAGCCATATCTGCCTTGTTTACCTCCCTGTCCATCTCTATCACCCATGTAATCCCTCCCTGTCACCCATGTAATCCCTCCATGTCACCCATGTGCACCCCCCCAGTCACCCATGTCCACCCCCCAAGTCACCCATGTCCACCCCCCCAGTCACCCATGTCCACCCCCCGTCACCCATGTCCACCCCCCGTCACCCATGTCCACCCTCCCTGTCACCCATGTCCACCCTCCCTGTCACCCATGTCCACCCTCCCTGTCACCCATGTCCACCCCCCCAGTCACCCATGTCCACCCCCCCAGTCACCCATGTCCACCCCCCCGTCACCCATGTAATCCCTCCCTGTCACCCATGTAATCCCTCCCTGTCACCCATGTAATCCCTCCCTGTCACCCATGTAATCCCCCCTGTCACCCATGTCCACCCCCTCAGTCACCCATGTCCACCCCCTCAGTCACCCATGTAATCCTTCCCTGTCACCCATGTAATCCCTCCCTGTCACCCATATAATCCCTCCCCGTCACCCATATAATCCCTCCCCGTCACCCATGTAATCCCTCCCTGTCACCCATGTCCACCCCCCTGTCACCCATGTCCACCCCCCGTCACCCATATCCACCCCCCCTGTCACCCATGTCCACCCCCCCTATCACCCATGTCCACCCCCCCTGTCACCCATGTCCTTCCTCCCTGTCACCCATGTCCACCCTCCCTGTCACCCATGTCCACCCTCCCTGTCACCCATGTCCACCCTCCCTGTCACCCATGTAATCCCTCCCCCGTCACCCATGTAATCCCTCCCCCGTCACCCATGTAATCCCCCCCGTCACCCATGTAATCCCCCCCGTCACCCATGTCCACCCCCTGTCACCCATGTCCACCCCCACTCTGTCACCCATGTCCACCCTCCTGTTCACCCATCTGTCCCTTTGTTACCCCAGTCCACCCTTCTCTGTCACTCCTGTCCCTCTTTTACCCCCTTGTCCACCCCTCTGACCCCCTGTCTCCCCTCCCCACCCTCCTGTCACCCATGTCCACCCCCTGTCCACCCCTCTGTCACCCCTATGCCCCCGTCACCCATGTTCACTCTTCTACACCCATCTATCACCCTTGTACACCTCTCTACACCCCTCTGACACCCATTTACACTTCTCTACAACCCTCTGTCACCCATGTACACCCATCTGTCACCCATGTACACTACTCTGTACCCCTCTGCCACCCATGTACACTCCTCTACACACCTGTCACCCATGTACACCCCTCTGTCACCCATGTCCACCCCCCCTGTCACCCATGTCCACCCCCTCAGTCACCCATGTCCACCCCTCAGTCACCCATGTAATCCCTCCCTGTCACCCATGTAATCCCTCCCTGTCACCCATGTAATCCCTCCCTGTCACCCATGTAATCCCTCCCTGTCACCCATGTAATCCCTCCCTGTCACCCATGTCCAACGCCCCTCTCACCCATGTCCACCCTCCCTGTCACCCATGTCCACCCTCCCTGTCACCCATGTCCACCCTCCCTGTCACCCATGTCCACCCTCCCTGTCACCCATGTAATCCCTCCCCCGTCACCCATGTAATCCCTCCCCCGTCACCCATGTAATCCCTCCCCCGTCACCCATGTAATCCCTCCCCCGTCACCCATGTAATCCTCCCCGTCACCCATGTCCACCCCCCGTCACCCATGTCCACCCCCACTCTGTCACCCATGTCCACCCTCCTGTTCACCCATCTGTCCCTTTGTTACCCCAGTCCACCCCTCTGTCACTCCTGTCCCTCTATTACCCCCTTGTCCACCCCTCTGACCCCGTCTCCCCTCTCCACCCTCCTGTCACCCATGTCCACCCCCTGTCCACCCCTCTGTCACCCCTATGCCCCCGTCACCCATGTTCACTCTTCTACACCCATCTATCACCCTTGTACACCTCTCTACACCCCTCTGTCACCCATTTACACTTCTCTACAACCCTCTGTCACCCATGTACACCCATCTGTCACCCATGTACACTCCTCTATACCCCTCTGTCACCCATGTACACTCCTCTACACCCCTCTGTCACTCATGTACACTCCTCTACACCCCTCTGTCACCCATGTACACTCATAGGCGTGCGCACAGGGTGTGCCGGGTGTGGAGCAAAAGGGGCAGCTGCACCGGGCCCTGTAATTCCTGGGGGCCCAAAAGCAGCTCTCCCCTTTTGCCCCATAAAGCTGATAAAGGCTGGCGGGCCAGGCGTCAGGGGCCCGGCCAAAATGTTAGTAGGACTGGGCGGGGGGGCGGGTTTGCGCCGCACGCTACCTTTTTATGTTCGCCGCCGCCGTCACTCATTCCCAGGCAGCCAGTACCGCAATGGCTGTCTGGGAGATGGTCACGTGACGTGACGTGTGGTGCAACGTCACGGGCGGCATCATAGAGAAGAGCGGAGCATAGAGAGTCTCCCGCTCCTCTCAGTCCCCACACGGCCGCTTCCAGGATCAAGGCCGCAGCAAGGGACCCACCGCCGGGGGTATCCTCCCCTCACTTGCATAATCTGATAATCCCCTCCCCCGTACGTATCCTGTACTGATCCTGAGTTATATCCTGTATTATTCTAAAGAGCTGTACTCACTATTCTGCTGGTGAGGTCACTATGTACATATATTACATTACTTATCCTGTACTGATCCTGAGTTATATCCTGTATTATTCTAAAGAGCTGTACTCACTATTCTGCTGGTGAGGTCACTGTGTACATACATTACTTATCCTGTACTGATCCTGAGTTATATCCTGTAAATCTTTTATTAGAAAAATACAAATCATAACAAAACATAAACCAGCACAACTTTGCCATAACGGAAAACAACAACATGAAATAACATAAACCCAAACTTTACATTTAAATAAAAGAACAAAAATCCTGCCTAACCGGCCAGCCCAGCTTTCCTACTAGAACTAGAAATATTATAACTACACCTTTCATAGCCAAACAACACACTCATAAGAAACATAAATATAGCACTATTTCGCTTTAACTCAAAACACCCAAACTCGGGAAAAATCATACATTACAAATAGAAAACACAACAAGCACTCACACTGCACACCATGTTTTTTTTTTTAAATAATAATAATAATTATAATAATAATAACAACACTATACCACACTCACACATGCACACATATATATCCATATATTAACTACATTTAACCAAGAAACCAAAAATAAATAAATAAATAAATTAAATTCAATTCAAAATACCCAAACTCGGGAAAATATCACAGAAAACACAATACACACATGCTTACACACATCTTTACTACATACTACATATATAAACCAAAGAAAATAAATCCACAACGGGATACTAAAGAAACATTACTACAAAAACAAAACTGGTTCGACTGCCATGTCTATCTCTACTATAAATACTATATACTTAAAAAAAAAAAAAAATAATAATTTTTTTTTATAATAATATAACATTAAACATACTATATACATAACTAACTATATACACTACTATGTACAATACTATACACAAACTATATACACCTATAAATAAACAGAAAACACACCTACAAATATAAAAGAACATTCTACACTAAACTGACCCTTCACCCACACCACCCGCCCTCCTGTACATGGGTCAGAGTTTTTTCCATACAGTTCATAGTCCTCAATGTCCAGTCCACAACTGACCCATGCCAGGTCCACCAAAAGAAAAGACCACCACCACCCACAAATATACCCTCCCAACCTAGAACTCCTCCCAACCAACTTAACCATTACCAGCTTTAACATACATAAGCAAACAATACAACCCACTTTAGGCCCAAGTTCGGTGCCTGTAAGCCCTTCATAACCATAGCATCTGAAAACAAAACAAAAAGCTAGGGTGCACATGCATTAGCCCACCACCAGGAAGAAGGAAGGCAATCCTGATACATACAAAATGTATATTCTTTCCCTAACTGCACCCTACCTCTCACCCTACCATTATCCCTAAAGATAAACTGACCCTAGTTGACTCCAGCCGATGGAAGCGCCCACCCGGTTGTAGACCCTTATATTAAAGGGACAATGAAGCAGGAAATGGTCCATGCTTTCCAGCATGTCCCCGCACTCTTCTCGGGGACATCCCCGGTCATCAGATCTCCTGCACTTCAAATTGTCCCTCACATATAGCTTCCCCTGAAAGCAGCGCCAGGCCAAGTCCCAAAACTTCTGGGGGATCCTTTTCATATTTAAGAGATACAACCCCACCCTCAGATCCCGACCTGTGCAGTCCCTGAGCGCCAGAGGCTTCTGGAAGTGGGTCAACAGAACCCGTTTGTCAAGGAACTGCCTTGACTGGGTCCTGATCTCCCACACTCCCAGACCCCACCGACGTATCGCCTTCAGAGTCGGGGTAGCGTAAGCCGGAAGATGCCCATGGGGCGTACGGAGGTCCTTCACTTGCCCTCCTGTCTCCCATTCCTGGAAGAAAGGCCGAAACCATTCCCTGCAGGAGAGTACCCACGGAGGAGCCCTCTCTGACCAGAGGTTTGAAATGTTAGCTTTCAAGAAGGTGTTTGTTAAGAACACCACAGGGTTTACCATAGATAAACCCCCTAGTCTCCTTGTGCGGTACGGAACCTCTCTCTTGACTAGGTTCATCCTGTTCCCCCATAACAGTTGGAAAAACAGGCTGTAGATCCTAGTGTAGTAGGCATCTGGCAAGATACATACACTGCCAAGATAGATAAACAAGGGGAGCAGGATACGATTTGATCAGGTGTACCCTTTCCCTGAGGGTCATAGACCAACCCTTCCACTGATCCACCCTATGAGTGGCATCCTGTAGCTTACCATCCCAGTTTTTGGTGGGATAATCATCCTGGCCGAATGTGATGCCCTGAATTTTTGCTGAGTCTTGGGGCCCTGGGAGGGTGTCCGGGAGATCAAAAGTGGGATCTCCCCCTCCCAGCCAGAGACTTTCACACTTATCCCGGTTGATCTTAGACCCGGATGCCTCCGAGTAGCGTTCCACCTCCGGCATCACCACATCGACCTCCTCTCTCGAGGACACGAAAATGGTGACATCATCAGCGTACGCCACCACTCTCTGGGCGACATCCAGTTCCGCCAGACTCATCCCGACTCCCGCCAACGGCCCACAATCTACCCTCCGGACGTAGGGATCAATTGCGAACACGTATAAAAGCGGGCTCAAAGGACAACCCTGACGGACTCCGGACCCCACCTCAAAAGAGCGGCCAGACCACCCGTTCACCAGCGGGAAACTCTCTGCCCCTGCATATAAGGTCTTAAGCCAATTAATAAAAGCACACGGTAAGCCATATCTCAGGAGGACGGACCAGAGGTACTCGTGGTTCACCCGATCAAATGCTTTGGCCTGATCCAGGGACAGCAAGTACCCCTTCCAGAGACCTGCACTACTCCGCTCCACTGCCTCCCGGACACCGAGAACAGCACTTAAGGTGCTTTGGCCTGGAACAGAGCAGTGCTGGGCCCCCGAAAGGAGCCGGGGTGCAAACTTCACCAGCCGATTAAACAGTATCTCTGCCAGAAGCTTCCTGTCCGTATTGAGAAGAGCTATGGGCCTCCAATTCTCAATATGGCTGGGATCTTTACCCTTTGAGAGAAGAATCAGGGCTGACCTCCTCATTGACTTCGGCAGAGTGCCCGAGGAGAGACACTCATTGAATACCTCAGTCAAGAGGGGAGCTAAAGACTCCTTAAAGGTCTTGTACCACTCGGATGTTAAGCCATCCGGACCTGGTGACTTTTTGGGGGCAAGCCCCTCAATCGCCAGTCTCACTTCCTCTTCCCTGATTTTTTTTGCCAAAACATCAAGAGAGGGGTCTACCCCTGGCTCAGGAATGGTTTCAGCCAGGAAAGCCGACATCCCGTCTCGATCTAGATCCTTCCTTCCCAAGAGATGCGAGTAGAAGGATCTGACGACCTCCAAGATCCCTGATCTGGACCGATTCAGAGATCCTGTACTATCAATCAGTCCTGAAATGACTTTACTACTCACTGACATCTTACAGTTTCTGTAAGGGTCGGGCGAGCGGTACTTCCCGAAATCCCTCTCAAAAACCAAAGATGCGTGCCTATCGTACTGACACCTCATCAGCAAGGACTTCACTCTGGAGATATCCTCCCGGCTACCTCCAGTCGAGACGAGAAGCTCGAGTTTCCTCCTCAGTCCCTGATACAGGCGATACCTATTCAGGGACCTGAGGCTCGAGAGCTGGCGGAAGAACCCCGCAACCCGCTTCTTGAATATCTCCCACCACTCTGACTTACTACTACATAGGCCCAGTAAAGGTACCTGACTCTGAAGAAAATCCTCAAAGGACTGTTTTACCTCTGCTTCCTCCAGGAGGGACGAATTCAGCTTCCAATAACCTTTACCCATCCGAGGGGTCTCTGAAACATTCAGGGAAAACAAAATCATACAGTGATCGGAGAACTCCACCTCAACCACGGACACTGCAGAAGAGACAGCTTCCTCCTTCAAATAAAACCTGTCTATTCTAGACCTGCAGCTACCTCGATGATAGGTGAAACCCGCGTGGCCTGAGGGGCTCCGGATGTGGGCGTCCTCTAGGCGAGCTACCCTAACTATGCTATTGAGAGCTATGCTATCATAAGCCAACCGATCATTGGAGCCTCTCCTATCTTGGGACCTTTTGACAGTATTGAAATCCCCTCCAAAGATCACCTGTCGGCTTGTAAAAAGAAAGGGCTTAATCCTCATAAAGAGATCTTTGCGGCCCCACTTGGTTTGTGGGGCGTAGATGTTAATAAGCCGGAGCTCTTGCCCCTTCATGAGGACATCTAAGATCAGGCACCTCCCCATTTCTAACTCAATAACCCGTCTGCATTCAACAGGAGCGGTAAAAAGGACCGCCACCCCACTATACGGCTCAGCCGCAAGAGACCAGTGGGAGGGGCCACGCCTCCACTCTCTCCTGGCTTTTACCAGAGAGGCAAGATCTGACAACCTGGTCTCCTGCAGATACAAAATATCGGCTTCAACACGGCCGAGAAAATCAAAGGCTGCGAATCTAGCCGTATCAGACTTTATACTGGCACAGTTAATAGATGCCAGTGTCAATGGGGTGAGTGCCGCCATCATGGGTGATTGAGATAGACGGCCCTAACCCCCTCATTTTTGTTTCTTCTTTACCCCCTCATCCCCAGATGAGGAGGCTTCCTTGTCTTTGGACCGTTTTTTTGATTCTGACTGGTCCATTTTATAATCCCCATCTCCGCCTGGCTCCGATTTGGCCCCATCCCCTGCGGAAATTGCCCCATCAGGACAGGGCCCAGTTCCCCCTGGAGGCTCCCCCACTTCAGGCACCCCATCCCTGACCCCCCCCTTCAAGGAGGGGGAGGAGATGTCTTCAAGGACAGAGTACCGGTTAGACAGATCAATCAGAGGGGGGCAGGTAAGCTTCCGCTTGGGACCTGGTCCGCAGCACGGGGACTAGAGGGCTCCGACCTCTTCTTTCTCCCTTTACTGCCCTTCTTTTTTGGCCTCTCTTCACCCTCCTCATCCACACATTCACAGTGGGAGGAATCGGAAAGATCGGCCTTGCTGCCCTCTTCTTTACAGATTCTCCCCATTTCCTCTTCCAGCACATTCTCCCCCAGGGTCTCAGCAGTTTCAGGACTAACCTCAGGAGCAGGGCCAGAAGCTACCCCTGCCACATGGGAACTCTCCAGTTCCCTGCTCCTTCTCCGATTAGCCTCCCGCCTCAGCCTGGCGGGACTTTTCCTCTTCACTGACCCTGTTGCACCTTCACCCGCACCCGTGCCCTCCCCAGCTGAGGCAACGTTACTGCTCTCCCCAGCCAAGGTGACCGTCGCACGGGCAAAGGCGCTAGGACAACGGCTGAAAGGGTGTCCTAAGACACCACACAGATGACACCTGATCTGCCTACAGGATGCGGCAAGATGACCTACCCCACCGCACAGTGCACAGACCTGCACGGTACAGGCTGCGCTAAAGTGAGTGGGGCTGCCACACCTGTGACAGACCTTGGGCTGCCCCTGGTAGAAAACTTGGATTCTGTCTCTCCCAAGAAAAGCAGCTGATGGGATGTGGGCAACAGTGCTCCCCGAACGCTTCAGTTTGACGGAAAACGTCCAGGCCCCAGACCAGATCCCATGTTCGTCATAGTTCTTTTTTGGCATGTCCGTCACATCCCCATATCGGCTAAGCCAGGTCATAATGTCATAGCAAGATAGTGACTCGTTACGTGTCAAAACGGTCACTTTCTTGGCCAGATTCTGACGGGATATCGCCTTTACGGCGAAATCACGCCAGCCGGGCTCGCTTTTCACCACCTCATAATTCGACCAGAAAAGTTCCAGACCCTCTGGCCGAACAAAGCTGATGTCAAACTCGGAAGTACCATAGGGGTGGATCAGGGCAAAGATGTCACTTGCCCTGAATTCCATCCGGAGGAGGAGCTCAACCACCTTACCCCGAGGCGGACGCGCATCTTCGCCCCTCCACACTAAACGGACCACATTCCTACGGCCACTTTCCTGGCCGGATGTCGGGAGGGACCAGACCACCTCCCCGTTTTGTTCTCGGAAGGCGCCTAAGCCATGTCTTTCTATCCAAAAAGACAGGTCAACCTCACCCCTCCCCTCTACATGGATTGACCTGTCTCCCCTACGTAGAGCCTCCAGGAGGCGCTGTTGCAAGTGACCCCCAGAGCCAGACGGAGATGGGGATCCCCCTGATCCCCCGGCAGTGACGCTGGCATAGCTTCTCTGAGAAGCAGCCACTACCGGGGGGGCAGTCGAACCAGGAACTGACCCAGAGGCCAAACCTGGACCCTTATTCTTAACAGCCATAACACCTCTCTCTGTCATTCCACTACCACTCCTCACCTGTATTTCACTAGCACCCCTCTCTTGGACTACACTTGCACCCCTCTCTTGCACTCCTCTTGCACCCCTCTCTTGCACACTACTTGCACCCCTCTCTTGCACACTACTTGCACCCCCCTCATCAACACTGCTACCACAACTCCTCCCATGCACACCACTATAACTCACATTCTGCACATTACCATTTTTATTCACATTTTTCCTTTCACTTTCACTCTTGCGTTCACTCTCCCTTGGAGTGTTACAGACTGGGCTGGCTGGGTCTTTTGCTTCATGTTTAAGGGTTGCCGGTTTCAGGATTGGTGCTGCATAGTTCTTTCTTCCTGTGTCTTTGGGTGCAGACACAGGCTCCGCCTCTGAAATGGGTGGCCACTCCCCCTCACAAAAAGACTGTCCCTCCGGACTAACTCCCGCTACAGCTGATGTGCAGGGAACCTCCCACTTTATAGCGGAGTGCCCCCTGGCGCCAGAACCAGTATCAACCACGCCACCTAGGGGACCGCCCCCTGAACCAACAAGGTCCAGCGCCCGGACACTCCCCCCCCCCCTCACAGGAGAGTGCCCTGCGGTGCCAGGACCTGTACCGCCCACTTCAACCAGGGGACCGCCCCCCGAACGGGTGAATCTGCCGCCATTTTCCGGTGCCTGGACACCCTCCCCCCTCACAGGAGGGTGCCCTTTTTTTTCTATAGCACCCGCGGCCATTTTGGGTGCGCTACTGTATCCCCCATGCTGGCCCCGCTCCACTACAGAAACGGGGTCTGGCAGATTGGGGGACCCAGCACCCTTTTCAGCCGACCCAGACTGCTGGAAGGGAGAAAAGACAAACTTAACTCCTTGTGTCTTCTTCCTCTTCTTGCCCTTTCCTTTCTTCTTCTTCTTCTTTCCCTTCTCCTCTGGGCCCAAATCATCCCCGAAGGAAAAGTTTTCCAGACGGGTGGGGGACTCCTGCATAACAATTGCCCGCAGGAGACCCCCATCTGCCAAGCCGCTTCCATCACTGCAGTCACTGCCGTCATCATCATCATCATCCTCCTCACTGGAGGGAGGTAAGGCCACCTGAGCCGGGTTTACATAGTCCCCACTGAGGGTAAGTGGGGGGTCTGGGGTAACAGTAGTGGTGGTACACACAGGTCCAGTATCCATATCCCCCTCACTCTAATCCCCCTCCTCACCTCCCTCCATCTCTTCCTCCTCACTCTGGCAGTCATCTTGGTTACTCACTTGTCCTGAGACCTTCATGCTGGAGAAACGATCCTTGTTCACAAGTCTCTCGCTGAGTATACCACCTCCCTCCACAATGTCCGATCTCAGCCTCACAATCTCATCCACCTGTTTCTTCAGAGCTCTCACCTTGGTGGAAAATGCTGCCCTCTTGGTCTTTGCTGCATTGTTTGCTTGGTAGCTGGAGGGGCAAGCTGTGCATAACTAGCTTGCCCCCTGACTGGTGAGCAGTTAAGGGGTTAAGAAATATACAGGCAATGTTTTTTAGCCCCCTCCCCCGCCTGTAAAAACTTGTTGCTAACTATAGTGGTATGTCCCATGGGTGGGGGGGGAAGGAGTGCACCAATCAGGGGTCTAATAGTTTCCCGGGCTTTCAGGGGCCCTCCCCTGGGTATTTATAGCTGTGGTGCCTCCCTTTCCCCCTCAATCTGCCCAGGACCCGGAGTTTTGACTGCTGGCTGGTATGTGTCTGCCCCTTATTTGTGGCCTGGATGGAGCAGATGGGTGAGGGCTGGCATGCTCCCTTGTGGCTGAGCTGGCCTCCCCTCCTGTTGCACCCTTGGCGGGTTCAGGAGGCTGGCGGACCTCTTATCAGTCCTGCCCTCCTTTCCCACTGTAATCCCTTTGAGCCCTGTCCCGTTCTTTTGCCCTCTCCCCTGCCTGTACTTTGATCCCTCTCTCCTGGGTGCTCCTGGAGCAGGCTCTGATTACCTACTTGCCCCGTCCGTCTCTTTTTTCCCCCCTGTTGCGGTCCCCTTCGTCTGCCTCCCCCCCCCCCTGTTGCGGTCCTTACCATAACCCCCCCTCCCGCCTGTTTGTCCCCTCCGCTCTGGAGGTGGCGGCCCCTGGGTGGCTGCTGCTGTTTTAACCCCCTTTAACGTTTGCGCAAATGGACGTTTATTAACGTCCATTTGCGCGTCCCCAGCTATAATCCGCGCTCACATAGTGAGCGCGCATTATAGCTGTTGGGTCCCAGTTGCTATTAGCGACCAGGACCCCTGATAATGCCGGACATCGCCGATCTGGCAGATGTCCGGCATCACCTTTTCAGACGCGGCGATCAAAGTCATCGCCGCGTCTGAAAATTTAATTGAACGCATCCCGGCTGCTCAGCGGGCTGATTGGGACCATCGCGATAAAATCGCGATGTCCCGATCAGCTGGGACGCAGCAGGAGGGTCACTCACCTGCCTCCTGCGCGTCCGCTCCTCAATTGATTGCTCCAAGCCTGAAATTCAGGCTTGAGCAATCAATCATTGATAACACCGATCATTGCCATGTTACTACATGGCAAGTGATCGGTGTCAGGTTCAGTGTGTGCAGTGTTATAGCTCCTAGGGGAGCTATAGCATTGCAAAAAAAAAAAAAAAACTGTTGAAGTATTTGAATAGTTAAGTTAATAAAGATCTTTTAACCCTTGCAATTTTACACGTTTGATCACCCCCCTTTTCCACATCATAAAATAAAATAAAAAATAAAAATTAATAATAAAAAAAAAAAAGAAAAAGAAAAGAAAAGAAAAATACCATAATAGTAATGATAAAAAATTAAAATCTATAAATAAAATAATAATACATAAAATACTGTA
This sequence comes from Hyla sarda, assembly GCF_029499605.1. Classification (NCBI taxonomy): domain Eukaryota; kingdom Metazoa; phylum Chordata; class Amphibia; order Anura; family Hylidae; genus Hyla; species Hyla sarda. Next base: position 126,959 of record NW_026610575.1, read on the forward strand.
TATTACAACAACATACACGTGTGGTATCGCCACGTGCCTACATGTCCGTAGTATAAAAAAATAAATAAATTCATTAATTAATTAAAAAAATTAATAAATATAGTCATTTAAGGCGCTCCGTCTATGGCGTACGTGTATAATATAAAAAAAAAAAAAAAAAAAAAAAAAAAACATTACAAATTTATTAATTAATGATAAAATACATAAATAAGTAATATTACTTGAATAAATAAATTTCACAGTCCAAAATAGCGTATTTTTGACCCCTTTTTATACCGTAAATATGAAAAACAGCGATCTCAAACTCTGATCGAAACGACAATGGTACTGCGGACAGCTTCAGATCACAACGCCAACTATATGAGCACTCATACCGTCCCCACTCCATTGCCCGGCTCCTTACCCCCACCACACTAGCACTCCCCCCCTGCCCACTGCTGCTGCTGCCCCTCCCCCTTTTTCCTCGTGCTCTTCCAGTGCTCCCCATGGTTCTTGCATCCATTGCGCCCCCCCCACGCCTCCCCATCACCTCTCTGCCCCGAGTTCCCAACCCCCCCCCTTCCCCCACTGCTGCCACTGCTGTCCTCCTTCCTCCTGCCTCTCCAATGCCCCCCGTGGAGGGGTAGGGAGTGCTCCCCTGATTTCGTGTTGCTCTTCCCCCCTCTGGGGCCGGATGGGGGCATAGACGTATTTGTCGCCGCTCTCGCTCTGGTCCTGGGGGGCGGCACAGGCGGTGTTTTTTGGGCCTTCTGTTCACCTGCGGGGAGTAGGTGTTTCGGTTCTTCCCGCAGGGTTCTCCCTCAGAGTCCTCTACTGCTGTTTTCCCGGCGTGGTTTCCGGCGCCGTTCCGTGCGGCGGCCGAGTGCCCGCGACCCGGCGGTCTCCAGCGTGCCTTGTCCCACGCCTGCGGCGGTGGTGAAGTGGTTCCTCCCTCTGTTGTGCTTCTCCATTTTCTGGAATTGGTGAGTCTTCTGATGTGGGGCTTTGCCCCTTCCCTGGTTTGTGTGCTTATTGCTACGTCTGTGTAGTGTTCGTCCTTTTGTTCCCGTGTGTTTGTTGAGTTTGGGTCTCGGATATGGGTGTATATCTGTGTTGGTCTCTGGTTGTGAGTTGGGTACGTCTCTTCTTGACGGGGTGCTTTGGTAGGGTATCATTTTCTGCGGTGCGCGCTTGGGTGTGTGGTCTTTTGGCCTTACGCTCTAGGTGGCCGGGGTTTTGCTGACTTAGCTCCCGTAGGCATGTTCCTTTTCCTGAATCGGTGGCTGCCACCCAGTCACGGTTTTGTTTCTTTGGGTTTTCTCCCCCTTTGTTTGGTTTATCTCTCCATCTTAAGTTGTAGTCTCTCTCCGCTGCTCCATTGTCCTAGTATATTTGTCTGCTGTTTTTTCCTGTTTCGCCCAATCTCATGTAGGCATGGGACTCCTGTATGTCGTGCTGGGTGCTTTGGCTGATGTGGCGGAGGGTAGGTTTCGCTTGAGTCTCTGGGGGTAGGTTTTGCTTGTGTCTCCGTTTGTCTTGCCTGTGTGGTTTCTTCTGTTCGTGGTGGTATTCCGGAGGGTGATTCTCCTGTGCTCTACACTTGTTGGGGTGTGGTTTGTTGCTGCAAGGCTGACATGCAAATTTGTGAAGCGTCCATATTTTGTGCTCGCTTCGGCAGCATGTATGTTAAAATTGGAACGATTTTGAGGAGATTAGCATGTCTTCCGCATGCCTTGTTGGCCTTGGTTTGCTGCTTTCCTATGGTCAGGGAGTAATTGCGTTTTCTCTGTTTTGGTTTCTTCAGGGCTCGCTATGTGCCCCGGTTCCGGTCCTTGCTGGTTTACTGAATGTTCCACGTGGAATGTGGTTCAGGGCGGAGTTTTTTCCTGCAGGTTGTCTCTGGCCGCCGAGGGTGTGTGGTATCTGTGCCCCCGCATATGTGCCCCTGGTGCACTAAGGGCTGACGTTCCGGTTGGTTGGGTTTTTTTCAGGCGTGATGCAGTGGACAGGCCTGCTTTCAGTCCCCCGTTGCAGCTCATGGAGAGCTCGCTCTGTTCCCGGGTGTGGCTGGTTTGGTTGGTTGTTGGTGTGGTGTTTTGGTTTTCCAGTGGTGCTGCAGGGTGGTTTACTACTGGGTGTCTTGGTAGTCAGTGGGTTTCTGCCATGCTTGGGTTTTTTGTTTGTGCTTTTTCCTTTGGTGTTGGTTGTGGGACTTTGGGTGCTTGCTTCAGCAGTTCATGTTCTAGGATTGTAACGGTACTGTGTGGGTTGGCGTGGCCCCTGTGCTTGATTGCGCTATAATTTGGTGATGCTTTTCTTTTTTGGGTGTGATTTGAGTGATCGGGGGCGTTTTGTCGGTCTGACATTTGGGGCGTTGTCACTGTTATTATTTCTTTCTTTCGGCTTTCTTCCTGCGCTCGGCTTGTTGCACCTAGTGCTTCGCTGTTTGGAGATAAGGTTTATTTTGCGGCTGTACTCCCTGGGGTCGGTATTGGGTGTTGACGCTTTGTCCCGTTCTCTGGCAGTGGTTCCGGAGGTTGCTCCCTCGGGTGGAGTCGGAAGGTTTGCTCATGTGGCTGTGGAATGGGAGACCACCTCGGGTTCGGGTCCCGGGGTAGGACTGAGTGATACAGTTGTGGTTAAATTTTCGGCCTGTGGGTCATCGTGGAGATTGGTGTATTTCTTGGTCCGCTTTAGTGGCTCCTGCGACTTGGTCGCACTCACGGTGAGGCGCTTGCGAGTAGTTGGGGTTGGTGTGGAGGCCGGGATGTCTACAGTCAAGGAGGGTCCCGAAGGTTCCAAGTGTGTCTGTGGATAGGGGTTTTGTTTTTTGTACCTACAAGGTTCTGCTGTTTGACTTCCTATTTCGTTTTGATAGGCTGTGATAAAATAAGTTAACTGCTGTGTCTCCTATCCAAGGACGTTCGAGATTTGGGCTGTATTCTGCATGTATCCAATTAACATTCTTAGTATGTGACGCTGGGTATCTTCACCTGTTCATGTGAATCACCTACTACTCAGTGCAAAAAAAAAAAAAAAAAAAAGGGTGCTTTCCCACTGTGCTGCGATCCAGTGGGGTGAGGTTGCCGCATGACGGGGGGTGATTTTTCTTTTCTGCTTTGCGGTTGGTGGGATGTTGGTGTATACCTAGGGGCTGGGCCCGTGAGCGGGTGGCCTTGCTGTCGGCGACCATTTTTTCCTATCAGTTTTTGGGTCGCTTGGTGGCGGCTGTGGGTCGGATTTTTGGTTGTCGCTTTTGCGTCGTTTTTTCTGATCCGAGGTTTTGCGCTGGCTTTTTTCGGGGCTAGGTGGATGGGGCACTTTCTTTCTCCTCGTCTCCTTCCATGACACTTGGGTGTCTGATGTGTTTTTTGGGTGCCTATTTTGTGCGTTTTCAGGTCCGTCGGTCCGAGATTGCTTAGGCGATCTGGGACACACAGCTTGTGCTGCATGAGGGTCCACGAATGACTGTTTTTTCCTGTTGTCGTCCTATTGTTGATTGGACTGCGGTGGGGGCCTCCCCCCCCACCTCTTTTTCTTTTATGCTCCCCGCCCTCGATTGTCTGTTTTGGGTTTTGGCTTCTCTTTGTAGGAGGGGGTGTTGTGAGTTTGGGATTCGCTCTCTTTTTGTGTCGGTGTCGGCGGAGAGGGCTCAGTTTCCGGAGAGGGTAGCGCAGCGCGTGGGGCGCGGGCGATCTGCTTGTTGCGTTGCTATTTTCGCCCAGTTTGATGTTTCCCACATGTGTTTTTGTTTTGCGAGCGGCTTTCCGCAAGGTGGTGCGAGTGCTGCGGCACTCTTCGGTGTATGGGCGAGTCTGAGAAATGAGTTCACACAAGAGTTAGTGAATACAAAAAAAATAAAAATTACAAAAAATAAAATAAAATGCAAAAACATAGGACCTGGCGGCAGGTACCTCGGATTTCCTGGAGAGGTTATGTGTTGGGAGAATTTCCTGGAGAGGAAATGTGTTGGGCGACTTTCCTGGAGAGGAAATGTGTTGGGTGTGTTCGGGGGGCTGAGTTGGCCCCAGGTGTTGGCTATCCAGTATCTCTTGGGTGGACGGTGAAGACGGTGAAAGCGGGGTCAACCCGGGGTAGACCTCCACACAGGACAGTGTGGCAGCACCTCTTGGGTTGGCAAGAAGCCAATCGGTGTCTTTGTTACAGTTAAATTGTTATTTATATAAGTAATTTTATAAATAAAGCTGTGGCCGATCCCCACCCACGGAAAAGTTGAATTGTTGTTGTGTCAGTTATTATTTAATTAATTATTGTAGCAAGGGGGAGGGGTAGTTATAGCCAGCTCGGAGCTAATTGGGTCTCAACAGTCTGGAGGGGCAAGCTGTGCATAACTAGCTTGCCCCCTGACTGGTGAGCAGTTAAGGGGTTAAGAAATATACAGGCAATGTTTTTTAGCCCCCTCCCCCGCCTGTAAAAACTTGTTGCTAACTATAGTGGTATGTCCCATGGGTGGGGGGGAAGGAGTGCACCAATCAGGGGTCTAATAGTTTCCCGGGCTTTCAAAGGCCCTCCCCTGGGTATTTATAGCTGTGGTGCCTCCCTTCCCCCCTCAATCTGTCCAGGACCCGGAGTTTTGCCCTCCCTCCCTCCCTTTTTGTATCTCTGTTTATTGTAAGTCACAGCTTGGCGGTAAGAAGACGGTGAAAGCGGGGTCAACCCGGGGTAGACCTCCACACAGGATAGTGTGGCAGCACCTCTCGGGTTGGCAAGAAGCCAATCGGTGTCTTTGTTACAGTTAAATTGTTATTTATATAAGTAATTTTATAAATAAAGCTGTGGCCGATCCCCACCCACGGAAAAGTTGAATTGTTGTTGTGTCAGTTATTATTTAATTAATTATTGTAGTAAGGGGGAGGGGTAGTTATAGCCTGCTCGGAGCTAATTGGGTCTCAACAGTCTTGCAAACTTCAGCTCCTCTCTGAGGCCTCTTAGTTGTTTTCCGAGCTGTTCATACTGAGCCATCTTGGCCTGGATTTTGGACCCAAAGCTGGCCAGGGATTCTTTGGGCCCCTTTACCCCCCATTGCTGGGGTTCTGAGGAAACAGGCTGGATATGGGGATATGATAAACGTATATAAGTATATTAATGGCCCATACAAAAAATATGGAGAAAAACTGTTCCAGGTTAAACCCCCCCAAAGGACGAGGGGGCACTCCCTCCGTCTGGAAAAGAAAAGGTTTAGTCTAAAGGGGCGGCACGCCTTCTTTACCGTGAGGACTGTGAATTTATGGAACGGTCTACCTCAGGAACTGGTCACAGCAGGAACAATTAACAGCTTTAAAACAGGGTTAGATACATTCCTGGAACAAAATAACATTAAAGCTTATGCAGAATTATAAAACTACATCCCTTTCCCTTATCCCCTTACATCCTTCCCTTCAATCCCCTGGTTGGACTTGATGGACGTATGTCTTTTTTCAACCATACTAACTATGTAACTTTGTAACTATGTAACTATGATGCAGACTTTCCACTCCGCTGCCTGGATGAGCTTCTGCTGGAAGCTTTGCAGCTCCCAGCTGAGGTCGGGGAGGGGGCCCCACATGGCTGTGGACCCTGGTGGATCTCCTCACCCCATCCTGACTACTGGCTGTTGCATTTTCCTTTGCACACCCCGCCAGCCGAGAACGGGGGGGGGGGGGGGGGTGCAAGATGAAGCCCCAGCTTCCCGGGGCTCCATAGCAGGAAAACCTACCCAGGTGTCTGCCACACACCTGGGGAGGGGTGGAAGAAAATCACTGCTTCTCTGGGAAACTCTGGAGCTCAGCAGAACACACCTTCTCTCCAGAGCTGTACTCACTATTCTGCTGGTGAGGTCACTGTGTACATACATTACATTACTGATCCTGTACTGATCCCGAGTGTGTGTGGGATGGGGGTGGGGGACCGGGGGGCCCCCCAAAAAAATTGCTTGCCCAGGGTCCAATCAAAATTAAAGACAGCCCTGTCCATTATACATACACTGTACAGCAATCATACATCCATTATACATACACTGTGTCTGTGACTGTACAACAATCATACATCCAATCCATTATTAATGGATTGGATGTATGATTGCTGTACAGTCACAGTGTATGTATAATGGAGGTATGATTGCTGTACAGTGTATGTATAATAGAGGTATGCTTGCTGTACAGTGTATGTATAATGGAGGTATGATTGCTATACAGTGTATGTATAATGGAGGTATGCTTGCTGTACAGTGTATGTATAATGGAGGTATGCTTGCTGTACAGTGTATGTATAATGGAGGTATGCTTGCTGTATAGTGTATGTATAATGGATGTATGATTGCTGTACAGTCAGTGTATGTATAATGGAGGTATGCTTGCTGTTCAGTCACAGTGTATGTATAATGGATGTATGATTGCTGTACAGTTTATGTATAATGGAGGTATGCTTGCTGTACAGTGTATGTATGATGGATGTATGATTGCTGTACAGTCACAGTGTATGTATAATGGAGGTATGCTTGCTGTACAGTGTATGTATAATGGAGGTATGCTTGCTGTACAGTGTATGTATAATGGAGGTATGATTGCTGTACAGTGTATGTATAATGGAGGTATGATTGCTGTACAGTGTATGTATAATGGAGGTATGCTTGCTGTACAGTGTATGTATAATGGAGGTATGCTTGCTGTACAGTGTATGTATAATGGATGTATGATTGCTGTACAGTGTATGTATAATGGATGTATGATTGCTGTACAGTCACAGGGTATGTATAATGGAGGTATGCTTGCTGTACAGTGTATGTATAATGGATGTATGATTGCTGTACAGTCACAGTGTATGTATAATGGAGGTACGCTTGCTGTACAGTGTATGTATAATGGATGTTTGATTGCTATACAGTCACAGTGTATGTATAATGGATGTATGATTGCTGTACAGTCAGTGTATGTATAATGGATGTATGATTGCTGTACAGTGTATGTATAATGGATGTATGATTGCTGCACAGTGTATGTATAATGGAGGTATGCTTGCTGTACAGTGTATGTATAATGGAGGTATGATTGTTGTACAGTGTATGTATAATGGATGTATGATTGCTGTACAGTGTATGTATAATGGATGTATGATTGCTGTACAGTGTATGTATAATGGATGTATGATTGCTGTACAGTGTATGTATAATGAATGTATGATTGCTGTACAGTGTATGTATAATGGATGTATGATTGCTGTACAGTGTATGTATAATGAATGTATGATTGCTGTACAGTGTATGTATAATGGAGGTATGCTTGCTGTACAGTGTATGTATAATGGATGTATGATTGCTGTACAGTGTATGTATAATGAATGTATGATTGCTGTACAGTGTATGTATAATGGATGTATTATTGCTGTACAGTGTATGTATAATGAATGTATGATTGCTGTACAGTGTATGTATAATGGAGGTATGCTTGCTGTACAGTGTATGTATAATGGATGTATGATTGCTGTACAGTGTATGTATAATGGATGTATGATTGCTGTACGATGTATGTATAATGGATGTATGATTGCTGTACAGTGTATGTATAATGAATGTATGATTGCTGTACAGTGTATGTATAATGGAGGTATGCTTGCTGTACAGTGTATGTATAATGGATGTATGATTGCTGTACAGTGTATGTATAATGGAGGTATGCTTGCTGTACAGTGTGTGTATAATGGAGGCATGCTTGCTGTACAGTGTATGTATAATGAATGTATGATTGCTGTACAGTGTATGTATACTGAATGTATGATTGCTGTACAGTGTATGTATGATGGAGGTATGCTTGCTGTACAGTGTATGTATAATGGATGTATGATTGCTGTACAGACACAGTGTATGTATAATGGATGTATGATTGCTGTACAGTGTATGTATAATGAATGTATGATTGCTGTACAGTGTATGTATAATGGATGTATGATTGCTGTACAGTCACTGTGTATGTATTATGAATGTATGCTTGCTGTACAGTGTATGTATAATGGATGTATGATTGCTGTACAGTGTATGTATAATGGATGTATGATTGCTGTACAGTGTATGAATAATGGATTTATGATTGCTGTACAGTGTATGTATAATGGAGGTATGCTTGCTGTACAGTGTATGTATAATGGAGGTATGATTGTTGTACAGTGTATGTATAATGGATTTATGATTGCTGTACAGTGTATGTATAATGGATGTATGATTGCTGTACAGTGTATGTATAATGGATGTATGATTGCTGTACAGTGTATGTATAATGGATGTATGATTGCTGTACAGTGTATGTATAATGAATGTATGATTGCTGTACAGTGTATGTATAATGGAGGTATGCTTGCTGTACAGTGTATGTATAATGGATGTATGATTGCTGTACAGTGTATGCATTATGGATGTATGATTGCTGTACAGTGTATGTATAATGGATGTATGATTGCTGTACAGTGTATGTATAATAAATGTATGATTGCTGTACAGTGTATGTATAATGGAGGTATGCTTGCTGTACAGTGTATGTATAATGGATGTATGATTGCTGTACAGTGTATGTATAATAGAGGTACGATTGCTGTACAGTGTATGTATAATAGAGGTACGATTGCTGTACAGTGTATGTATAATGAATGTATGATTGCTGTACAGTGTATGTATAATGGATGTATGCTTGCTGTACAGTGTATGTATAATGGAGGTATGCTTGCTGTACAGTGTATGTATAATGGAGGTATGCTTGCTGTACAGTGTATGTATAATGGATGTATGATTGCTGTACAGTGTATGTATACTGAATGTATGATTGCTGTACAGTGTATGTATAATGGAGGTATGCTTGCTGTACAGTGTATGTATAAAGGATGTATGATTGCTGTACAGTGTATGTATAATGGAGGTATGATTGCTGTACAGTGTATGTATAATGAATGTGTGATTGCTGTACAGTGTATGTATAATGGAGGTATGATTGCTGTACAGTGTATGTATAATGGATGTATGATTGCTGTACAGTGTATGTATAATGGATGTATGATTGCTGTACAGTGTATGTATAATGGAGGTATGATTGCTGTACAGTGTATGTATAATGAATGTATGATTTCTGTACAGTGTATGTATAATGGAGGTATAATTGCTGTACAGTGTATGTATAATGGAGGTATGCTTGCTGTACAGTGTATGTATAATGGAGGTATGCTTGCTGTACAGTGTATGTATAATGGATGTATGATTGCTGTACAGTGTATGTATACTGAATGTATGATTGCTGTACAGTGTATGTATAATGGAGGTATGCTTGCTGTACAGTGTATGTATAATGTATGTATGATTGCTGTACAGTGTATGTATAATGAATGTATGATTGCTGTACAGTGTATGTATAATGGAGGTATGATTGCTGTACAGTGTATGTATAATGAATGTATGATTGCTGTACAGTGTATGTATAATGGAGGTATGGTTGCTGTACAGTGTATGTATAATGGATGTATGATTGCTGTACAGTGTATGTATAATGGAGGTATGATTGCTGTACAGTGTATGTATAATGGAGGTATGATTGCTGTACAGTGTATGTATAATGAATGTATGATTTCTGTACAGTGTATGTATAATGGAGGTATGATTGCTGTACAGTGTATGTATAATGGAGGTATGATTGCTGTACAGTGTATGTATAATGGAGGTATGCTTGCTGTACAGTCACAGTGTATGTATAATGGATGTATGATTGCTGTACAGTCACAGTGTATTTATAATGGATGTATGATTGCTGTACAGTGTATGTATAATGGAGGTATGCTTGCTGTACAGTGTATGTATAATGGATGTATGATTGCTGTACAGTCACAGTTTATGTATAATGGAGGTATGCTTGCTGTACAGTGTATGTATAATGGAGGTATTCTTGCTGTACAGTGTATGTATAATGGAGGTATGATTGCTGTACAGTGTATGTATAATGGAGGTATGATTGCTGTACAGTGTATGTATAATGGAGGTATGATTGCTGTACAGTTTATGTATAATCGAGGTATGCTTGCTGTATAGTGTATGTATAATGGATGTATGATTGCTGTACAGTGTATGTATAATGGATGTATGATTGCTGTACAGTCACAGTGTATGTATAATGGAGGTATGCTTGCTGTACAGTGTATGTATAATGGATGTATGATTGCTGTACAGTGTATGTATAATGGATGTATGATTGCTGTACAGTGTATGTATAATGGATGTATGATTGCTGTACAGACACAGTGTATGTATAATGGATGTATGATTGCTGTACAGTGTATGTATAATGAATGTATGATTGCTGTACAGTGTATGTATAATGGATATATGATTGCTGTACAGTCACAGTGTATGTATAATGAATGTATGCTTGCTGTACAGTGTATGTATAATGGATGTATGATCGCTGTACAGTGTATGTATAATGAATGTATGATCGCTGTACAGTGTATGTATAATGGAGGTATGCTTGCTGTACAGTGTATGTATAATGGATGTATGATTGCTGTACAGTGTATGTATAATGAATGTATGATTGCTGTACAGTGTATGTATAATAGAGGTATGATTGCTGTACAGTGTATGTATAATGAATGTATGATTGCTGTACAGTGTATGTATAATGGAGGTATGCTTGCTGTACAGTGTATGTATAATGGATGTATGATTGCTGTACAGTGTATGTATAATGAATGTATGATTGCTGTACAGTGTATGTATAATGGATGTATGATTGCTGTACAGTGTATGTATAATGGAGGTATGCTTGCTGTACAGTGTATGTATAATGGAGGTATGCTTGCTGTACAGTGTATGTATAATGGAGGTATGCTTGCTGTACAGTGTATGTATAATGGAGGTATGCTTGCTGTACAGTGTATGTATAATGGATGTATGATTGCTGTACAGTGTATGTATAATGAATGTATGATTGCTGTACAGTGTATGTATAATGGAGGTATAATTGCTGTACAGTGTATGTATAATGGAGGTATGATTGCTGTACAGTGTATGTATAATGGAGGTATGCTTGCTGTACAGTGTATGTATAATGGATGTATGATTGCTGTACAGTGTATGTATAATGAATGTATGATTGCTGTACAGTGTATGTATAATGGAGGTATGCTTGCTGTACAGTGTATGTATAATGGATGTATGATTGCTGTACAGTGTATGTATACTGAATGTATGATTGCTGTACAGTGTATGTATAATGGAGGTATGCTTGCTGTACAGTGTATGTATAATGGATGTATGATTGCTGTACAGTGTATGTATAATGAATGTATGATCGCTGTACAGTGTATGTATAATGAATGTATGATCGCTGTACAGTGTATGTATAATGGAGGTATGCTTGCTGTACAGTGTATGTATAATGGATGTATGATTGCTGTACAGTGTATGTATAATGAATGTATGATTGCTGTACAGTGTATGTATAATAGAGGTATGATTGCTGTACAGTGTATGTATAATGAATGTATGATTGCTGTACAGTGTATGTATAATGGAGGTATGCTTGCTGTACAGTGTATGTATAATGGATGTATGATTGCTGTACAGTGTATGTATAATGAATGTATGATTGCTGTACAGTGTATGTATAATGGATGTATGATTGCTGTACAGTGTATGTATAATGGAGGTATGCTTGCTGTACAGTGTATGTATAATGGAGGTATGCTTGCTGTACAGTGTATGTATAATGGAGGTATGCTTGCTGTACAGTGTATGTATAATGGAGGTATGCTTGCTGTACAGTGTATGTATAATGGATGTATGATTGCTGTACAGTGTATGTATAATGAATGTATGATTGCTGTACAGTGTATGTATAATGGAGGTATAATTGCTGTACAGTGTATGTATAATGGAGGTATGATTGCTGTACAGTGTATGTATAATGGAGGTATGCTTGCTGTACAGTGTATGTATAATGGATGTATGATTGCTGTACAGTGTATGTATAATGAATGTATGATTGCTGTACAGTGTATGTATAATGGAGGTATGCTTGCTGTACAGTGTATGTATAATGGATGTATGATTGCTGTACAGTGTATGTATACTGAATGTATGATTGCTGTACAGTGTATGTATAATGGAGGTATGCTTGCTGTACAGTGTATGTATAATGGATGTATGATTGCTGTACAGTGTATGTATAATGAATGTATGATTGCTGTACAGTGTATGTATAATAGAGGTACGATTGCTGTACAGTGTATGTATAATGAATGTATGATTGCTGTACAGTGTATGTATAATGGATGTATGATTGCTGTACAGTGTATGTATAATGGAGGTATGCTTGCTGTACAGTGTATGTATAATGAATGTGTGATTGCTGTACAGTGTATGTATAATGGAGGTATGATTGCTGTACAGTGTATGTATAATGGATGTATGATTGCTGTACAGTGTATGTATAATGGATGTATGATTGCTGTACAGTGTATGTATAATGGAGGTATGATTGCTGTACAGTGTATGTATAATGAATGTATGATTTCTGTACAGTGTATGTATAATGGAGGTATAATTGCTGTACAGTGTATGTATAATGGAGGTATGATTGCTGTACAGTGTATGTATAATGGAGGTATGCTTGCTGTACAGTGTATGTATAATGGATGTATGATTGCTGTACAGTGTATGTATACTGAATGTATGATTGCTGTACAGTGTATGTATAATGGAGGTATGCTTGCTGTACAGTGTATGTATAATGTATGTATGATTGCTGTACAGTGTATGTATAATGAATGTATGATTGCTGTACAGTGTATGTATAATGGAGGTATGATTGCTGTACAGTGTATGTATAATGAATGTATGATTGCTGTACAGTGTATGTATAATGAATGTATGATTGCTGTACAGTGTATGTATAATGGAGGTATGGTTGCTGTACAGTGTATGTATAATGGATGTATGATTGCTGTACAGTGTATGTATAATGGATGTATGATTGCTGTACAGTGTATGTATAATGGAGGTATGATTGCTGTACAGTGTATGTATAATGAATGTATGATTTCTGTACAGTGTATGTATAATGGAGGTATGATTGCTGTACAGTGTATGTATAATGGAGGTATGATTGCTGTACAGTGTATGTATAATGGAGGTATGCTTGCTGTACAGTCACAGTGTATGTATAATGGATGTATGATTGCTGTACAGTCACAGTGTATTTATAATGGATGTATGATTGCTGTACAGTCACAGTGTATTTATAATGGATGTATGATTGCTGTACAGTGTATGTATAATGGAGGTATGCTTGCTGTACAGTGTATGTATAATGGATGTATGATTGCTGTACAGTCACAGTTTATGTATAATGGAGGTATGCTTGCTGTACAGTGTATGTATAATGGAGGTATTCTTGCTGTACAGTGTATGTATAATGGAGGTATGATTGCTGTACAGTGTATGTATAATGGAGGTATGATTGCTGTACAGTGTATGTATAATGGAGGTATGCTTGCTGTACAGTGTATGTATAATGGATGTATGATTGCTGTACAGTGTATGTATAATGGATGTATGATTGCTGTACAGTCACAGTGTATGTATAATGGAGGTATGCTTGCTGTACAGTGTATGTATAATGGATGTATGATTGCTGTACAGTCACAGTGTATGTATAATGGAGGTACGCTTGCTGTACAGTGTATGGATAATGGATGTATGATTGCTGTACAGTCACAGTGTTTGTATAATGGATGTATGATTGCTGTACAGTCAGTGTATGTATAATGGATGTATGATTGCTGTACAGTGTATGTATAATGGATGTATGATTGCTGTACAGTCACAGTGTATGTATAATGGATGTATGATTGCTGTACAGTGTATGTATACTGAATGTATGATTGCTTTACAGTGTATGTATAATGGAGGTATGCGTGCTGTACAGTGTATGTATAATGGATGTATGATTGCTGTACAGACACAGTGTATGTATAATGGATGTATGATTGCTGTACAGTGTATGTATAATGGATGTATGATTGCTGTACAATCACTTGGTATGTATAATGAATGTATGCTTGCTGTACAGTGTATGTAAAATGGATGTATGATTGCTGTACAGTGTATGTATAATGGATGTATGATTGCTGTACAGTGTATGTATAATGGATGTATGATTGCTGTACAGACACAGTGTATGTATAATGGATGTATGATTGCTGTACAGTGTATGTATAATGAATGTATGATTGCTGTACAGTGTATGTATAATGGATATATGATTGCTGTACAGTCACAGTGTATGTATAATGAATGTATGCTTGCTGTACAGTGTATGTATAATGGATGTATGATTGCTGTACAGTGTATGTATAATGAATGTATGATTGCTGTACAGTGTATGTATAATGGATGTATGATTGCTGTACAGTGTATGTATAATGAATGTATGATTGCTGTACAGTGTATGTATAATGGAGGTATGCTTGCTGTACAGTGTATGTATAATGGATGTATGATTGCTGTACAGTGTATGTATAATGAATGTATGATTGCTGTACAGTGTATGTATAATGGAGGTATGCTTGCTGTACAGTGTATGTATAATGGATGTATGATTGCTGTACAGTGTATGTATACTGAATGTATGATTGCTGTACAGTGTATGTATAATGGAGGTATGCTTGCTGTACAGTGTATGTATAATGGATGTATGATTGCTGTACAGTGTATGTATAATGAATGTATGATTGCTGTACAGTGTATGTATAATAGAGGTACGATTGCTGTACAGTGTATGTATAATGAATGTATGATTGCTGTACAGTGTATGTATAATGGATGTATGATTGCTGTACAGTGTATGTATAATGGAGGTATGCTTGCTGTACAGTGTATGTATAATGGATGTATGATTGCTGTACAGTGTATGTATAATGGAGGTATGCTTGCTGTACAGTGTATGTATAATGGAGGTATGCTTGCTGTACAGTGTATGTATAATGGATGTATGATTGCTGTACAGTGTATGTATACTGAATGTATGATTGCTGTACAGTGTATGTATAATGGAGGTATGCTTGCTGTACAGTGTATGTATAATGGATGCATGATTGCTGTACAGTGTATGTATAATGGAGGTATGATTGCTGTACAGTGTATGTATAATGAATGTGTGATTGCTGTACAGTGTATGTATAATGGAGGTATGATTGCTGTACAGTGTATGTATAATGGATGTATGATTGCTGTACAGTGTATGTATAATGGATGTATGATTGCTGTACAGTGTATGTATAATGGAGGTATGATTGCTGTACAGTGTATGTATAATGGAGGTATGATTTCTGTACAGTGTATGTATAATGGAGGTATAATTGCTGTACAGTGTATGTATAATGGAGGTATGATTGCTGTACAGTGTATGTATAATGGAGGTATGCTTGCTGTACAGTGTATGTATAATGGATGTATGATTGCTGTACAGTGTATGTATACTGAATGTATGATTGCTGTACAGTGTATGTATAATGGAGGTATGCTTGCTGTACAGTGTATGTATAATGTATGTATGATTGCTGTACAGTGTATGTATAATGAATGTATGATTGCTGTACAGTGTATGTATAATGGAGGTATGATTGCTGTACAGTGTATGTATAATGAATGTATGATTGCTGTACAGTGTATGTATAATGAATGTATGATTGCTGTACAGTGTATGTATAATGGAGGTATGGTTGCTGTACAGTGTATGTATAATGGATGTATGATTGCTGTACAGTGTATGTATAATGGATGTATGATTGCTGTACAGTGTATGTATAATGGAGGTATGATTGCTGTACAGTGTATGTATAATGAATGTATGATTTCTGTACAGTGTATGTATAATGGAGGTATGATTGCTGTACAGTGTATGTATAATGGAGGTATGATTGCTGTACAGTGTATGTATAATGGAGGTATGCTTGCTGTACAGTCACAGTGTATGTATAATGGATGTATGATTGCTGTACAGTCACAGTGTATTTATAATGGATGTATGATTGCTGTACAGTGTATGTATAATGGAGGTATGCTTGCTGTACAGTGTATGTATAATGGATGTATGATTGCTGTACAGTCACAGTTTATGTATAATGGAGGTATGCTTGCTGTACAGTGTATGTATAATGGAGGTATTCTTGCTGTACAGTGTATGTATAATGGAGGTATGATTGCTGTACAGTGTATGTATAATGGAGGTATGATTGCTGTACAGTGTATGTATAATGGAGGTATGCTTGCTGTACAGTGTATGTATAATGGATGTATGATTGCTGTACAGTGTATGTATAATGGATGTATGATTGCTGTACAGTCACAGTGTATGTATAATGGAGGTATGCTTGCTGTACAGTGTATGTATAATGGATGTATGATTGCTGTACAGTCACAGTGTATGTATAATGGAGGTACGCTTGCTGTACAGTGTATGGATAATGGATGTATGATTGCTGTACAGTCACAGTGTTTGTATAATGGATGTATGATTGCTGTACAGTCAGTGTATGTATAATGGATGTATGATTGCTGTACAGTGTATGTATAATGGATGTATGATTGCTGTACAGTCACAGTGTATGTATAATGGATGTATGATTGCTGTACAGTGTATGTATACTGAATGTATGATTGCTTTATAGTGTATGTATAATGGAGGTATGCGTGCTGTACAGTGTATGTATAATGGATGTATGATTGCTGTACAGACACAGTGTATGTATAATGGATGTATGATTGCTGTACAGTGTATGTATAATGGATGTATGATTGCTGTACAATCACTTGGTATGTATAATGAATGTATGCTTGCTGTACAGTGTATGTAAAATGGATGTATGATTGCTGTACAGTGTATGTATAATGGATGTATGATTGCTGTACAGTGTATGTATAATGGATGTATGATTGCTGTACAGACACAGTGTATGTATAATGGATGTATGATTGCTGTACAGTGTATGTATAATGAATGTATGATTGCTGTACAGTGTATGTATAATGGATATATGATTGCTGTACAGTCACAGTGTATGTATAATGAATGTATGCTTGCTGTACAGTGTATGTATAATGGATGTATGATTGCTGTACAGTGTATGTATAATGAATGTATGATTGCTGTACAGTGTATGTATAATGGATGTATGATTGCTGTACAGTGTATGTATAATGAATGTATGATTGCTGTACAGTGTATGTATAATGGAGGTATGCTTGCTGTACAGTGTATGTATAATGGATGTATGATTGCTGTACAGTGTATGTATACTGAATGTATGATTGCTGTACAGTGTATGTATAATGGAGGTATGCTTGCTGTACAGTGTATGTATAATGGATGTATGATTGCTGTACAGTGTATGTATAATGAATGTATGATTGCTGTACAGTGTATGTATAATAGAGGTATGATTGCTGTACAGTGTATGTATAATGAATGTATGATTGCTGTACAGTGTATGTATAATGGATGTATGATTGCTGTACAGTGTATGTATAATGGAGGTATGCTTGCTGTACAGTGTATGTATAATGGATGTATGCTTGCTGTACAGTGTATGTATAATGGAGGTATGCTTGCTGTACAGTGTATGTATAATGGAGGTATGCTTGCTGTACAGTGTATGTATAATGGAGGTATGCTTGCTGTACAGTGTATGTATAATGGATGTATGATTGCTGTACAGTGTATGTATACTGAATGTATGATTGCTGTACAGTGTATGTATAATGGAGGTATGCTTGCTGTACAGTGTATGTATAATGGATGTATGATTGCTGTACAGTGTATGTATAATGGAGGTATGATTGCTGTACAGTGTATGTATAATGGATGTATGATTGCTGTACAGTGTATGTATAATGAATGTGTGATTGCTGTACAGTGTATGTATAATGGAGGTATGATTGCTGTACAGTGTATGTATAATGGATGTATGATTGCTGTACAGTGTATGTATAGTGGATGTATGATTGCTGTACAGTGTATGTATAATGGAGGTATGATTGCTGTACAGTGTATGTATAATGAATGTATGATTTCTGTACAGTGTATGTATAATGGAGGTATAATTGCTGTACAGTGTATGTATAATGGAGGTATGATTGCTGTACAGTGTATGTATAATGGAGGTATGCTTGCTGTACAGAGTGTATAATGGATGTATGATTGCTGTACAGTGTATGTATACTGAATGTATGATTGCTGTACAGTGTATGTATAATGGAGGTATGCTTGCTGTACAGTGTATGTATAATGTATGTATGATTGCTGTACAGTGTATGTATAATGAATGTATGATTGCTGTACAGTGTATGTATAATGGAGGTATGATTGCTGTACAGTGTATGTATAATGAATGTATGATTGCTGTACAGTGTATGTATAATGGAGGTATGGTTGCTGTACAGTGTATGTATAATGGATGTATGATTGCTGTACAGTGTATGTATAATGGATGTATGATTGCTGTACAGTGTATGTATAATGGAGGTATGATTGCTGTACAGTGTATGTATAATGAATGTATGATTTCTGTACAGTGTATGTATAATGGATGTATGATTGCTGTACAGTGTATGTATAATGGAGGTATGATTGCTGTACAGTGTATGTATAATGAATATATGATTGCTGTACAGTGTATGTATAATGGATGTATGATTGCTGTACAGTGTATGTATACTGAATGTATGATTGCTGTACAGTGTATGTATAATGGATGTATGATTGCTGTACAGTGTATGTATACTGAATGTATGATTGCTGTACAGTGTATGTATAATGGAGGTATGCTTGCTGTACAGTGTATGTATAATGGATGTATGATTGCTGTACAGTGTATGTATAATGAATGTATGATTGCTGTACAGTGTATGTATAATGGAGGTATGATTGCTGTACAGTGTATGTATAATGAATGTATGATTGCTGTACAGTGTATGTATAATGGAGGTATGATTGCTGTACAGTGTATGTATAATGGATGTATGATTGCTGTACAGTGTATGTATAATGAATGTATGATTGCTGTACAGTGTATGTATAATGGAGGTATGATTGCTGTACAGTGTGTGTATAATGAATGTATGATTGCTTTACAGTGTATGTATAATGGAGGTATGATTGCTGTACAGTGTATGTATAATGGAGGTATGATTGCTGTACAGTGTATGTATAATGGAGGTATGATTGCTGTACAGTGTATGTATAATGGAGGTATGATTGCTGTACAGTGTATGTATAATGGAGGTATGATTGCTGTACAGTGTATGTATAATGGAGGTATGATTGCTGTACAGTGTATGTATAATGAATGTATGATTTCTGTACAGTGTATGTATAATGGAGGTATGATTGCTGTACAGTGTATGTATAATGGAGGTATGATTGCTGTACAGTGTATGTATAATGAATATATGATTGCTGTACAGTGTATGTATAATGGATATATGATTGCTGTACAGTGTATGTATACTGAATGTATGATTGCTGTACAGTGTATGTATAATGGATGTATGATTGCTGTACAGTGTATGTATAATGGAGCCTCCAATCTAAAAAAAAAAGCTTCCAATCCCCAAAAAAGTTTTAATAAAGTTTTTCATTTTGTTTGTATTGATATTTATATGAGTGTAGGTCTGTTTATGTATGTGTGCATGCAAGCAAGAGGGGCTGAAACGTCGCACTGTTTGACATGTGGAATAAATAGTTATTTTTTGGATATTTGGAGTGCCGCACCATTTTTGAAGTTATCAATTGGCTGTGATCGAGCCTAAGGAGCTGGCACCCGCCTACTGTGGTAAAGTAGTGCTGCATTTTTTTCGACATTTATATATATATATGCAATAGACTGTGCACGCCTATGCGTACACTCCTCTACACCCCTCTGTCACCCATGTACACTCCTCTACACCCCTCTGTCACCCATGTCACCCATGTACACTCCTCTACACCCCTCTGTCACCCATGTACACTCCTCTATACCCCTCTGTCACCCATGTACACCCATCTGTCACTCATGTACACTCCTCTAAACCCCTCTGTACACTCCTCTACAGGCTGAAGGTTTATATAAAAAAGATGGCTCCGGGGGGGCGGGGGCTCGGGCCCCTTACTGGTGAACTAGCTGTACCCCCTGATAGCCATGAGAGCTGCTAGTGACCTACTGCTGCTAGGGGGGGCACAAGGGGGGCCAATCATGATATAGGGGGGGCCGTGGCCCCCTCTGCCCCCCCCCTAGAGACGCCACTGAGAAGACCTGCTGTTACTACTTTGTAAGAGAGGGCACTTTGGTTTTCTTTTATTGCAATTTAAGTTGTTAGTTAATGAAAAATAATAAATATTGTTTTATATATAACTACAGTTAAGGGGAATGTGTTATCAGTTATTCTGCCTAAACATCGGGCAGCATAAAACTGGTGCAGACATCACGATCCCAGGACACCAGGAAAAACACTGAGACACTCGGTCATTCAGAGTCATCTTAGATTGAAAATCCTGCTGAAACCCCGGAAATGAGTCCCTGGGGCTGGTCCCAGCGGGGCGGGTGACGCATCTCTCCCTATGCCAATGGTCTCCAAACTGTGGACCTCCAGCTGTTGCTTAACTAAAACTCCCAGCAAAACTACAACTACCAGCATGCCCAGACCATTTTTGGAACAACTAGCAGTCCACAGTTTGTAGCCCTAGTCCCTATACAGTTACATTCCTGGCTTCTGCACTACTACTGGAATTGTGTTCCTGGTATCTGGCACTTCCGGGTCAGGTGACGTCATATAACTAGCCATCCAATCAGAGGCTGAGGCTGGACATTGCTTCGGCCCATAACTGAATGAGCAGCTGTGTAACGTCACCTAACCCAGAAGCGCTGGACACTGGGAACTGAATTTCGTGATTCTGGCGGTAGCGCAAGAGCAAGGAAGAGAGGGTTTTTTTATACTGTCTTCCCCAAGCGTTAATACCACATTTCTGCCACAACATAGCTTTCTTATGGAGGCCTGGCAAATCAAATGTCAGGCTTCCCTGTCCCTTCCCTGCTGCCGGCGGCTGCCACAATGACACAATGCTGTGGGGCTGGTATGATCATTTTTTCAGGGTTGGTTTTTAGCCCCAGTTCTGCCCTGGGTGGAGAGAGATATATCTAGCTAAGGCTGCATTCACACCACAATTGTTACAAACCGGATCTGGCTGGGAGATGTGAAAACCAGGCGCTCCCGTATCTCAGCCGGACCCGGACCACATCTCGTTTGAAGGAGCCGACCGGAGTCAGATAATGACTCCAGTCGGCTCAGTTTTGCCCCGTATCCAGATTTGTGACCGTACTTAAAACTGTAGTATACCACGGTTTTAAGTCTGGTCACAAAACCGGATATGGGGCAAAAATAAGCCGACCGGAGTCACTATTTGACTCCGGTCGGCTCATTCAAATGAGATGAGATGGGGGCCGGGTCCGGCTGAGATACGGGAGTGCCTGGTTTTCACATATCCCTATCGGATCCGGTCCCGTATGTAACAATCGTGGGGTGAATACAGCCTAATGTGGAATGGAGGTAGAAGTGGGAAGAAGCCTGCCTACCTACCTAATATATTAAGGCTGAACATTTACTTAGCTAAGAAGGGGAGAGGGAAGGGGGGCACCTTTGTAGTGTTGGTATCTATCTGTATATGATCACTGTATGGAGTTAACCTTGGTCTTTGCCTAGTGGATTTTTTTCAGTAGCAGTGCGGGGATATTAGTCATTCTGCGGTGATACTGGTCATGATGTGGCGATATTACTTGTCCCTTGTATAGTGATATTGATAATTTCAATGTCAGTTCACAGGATTTGGTCAGTAACAGTATGACGGTAATATGTATGGGCATAATATTCCTCCTTGTATACTGGTAATATTGGTTTCAGTATACAGGATTTGGCTAGTAACAGTATGATGGTAATATGTATGGGGATAATATTCCTCCTTGTATACTGGTATTATTGGTAATATTACTCTCAACATACAGGATTTGGTCAGTAACAGTATCATGGTAATATGTATGGTGATAATTTTTCTCCTTGTATACTGGCATTATTGTTAATATTGCTATCAATATACCGGATTTTCACATATAGCCTTTTTAAAACATTGCTGCCATTTTTCATTATAAGCAGGGCCGGTGTTATGGCGGGGCAAACCAGGCAATTGCCTAGGGCCCCCATCCCCCAGGGGTCCTGCCGTCTGCTCAGTAGGGGGGGGGGGGGGGGGGGGCAACTGTTTTAAAGTGGCCGCAGCGTTGGCTTCTTGTTAAAGATTAGCAGGGGGGCAACTTTAAAACAGTGATCAGCTCCGGGCCCCGTGCCCGCAGGGGGGCCCCGTCACATTCGGGACATCCCTGTGTCCCGAAAAATCTTTTCAGGCCACAAGGATGCCCCGTTTACTTCATAGCGGCACCGCGTTAACTTTAAAAACGCTGGGGCCGTTGGGAGGAAGCGCACGCAGTGACGGCACTGACGTCACGTGCGTGCGCCCATAGCAACAGTACAGCAGAGCGCAGCTGTGAGGAGGACGTGCGGGTATGGTAAGTGACCTGCGGTCATCTTCAGTGTTCCGACCGCTGCTCCCGGGATGGCCCATAGGCCATAGCAGTAGATCGTGACCGGGATGGCCCATAGGCCATAGCAGTAGATCGTGATCCAGGAGCGGTGGTCGGAATACTCAAGTGGGGCAGTAAACAGGCATACAGCCTCCAGCCATACATTGTATATGGCTGAAGGCTGTATGTCTGTAGGGGAACATTAGTTGCACTATAATTCCACCACATTTGGTGCAGTATAGTTCCCCCACATTAAGTGCAGTCACTTAATGTGGGGATCTATACTGCACCAAATGTGGTGGAATTATAGTGCACCTAATGTGGGGGAACTATACTGAACCTAATGTGGGGAATTATACTGCACCTAATGTGGGGGAACTATACTGCACCTAATGTGGGGAATTATACTGCACCTAATGTGAGGGAACTATACTGCACCTAATGTGGGGGAACTATACTGCACCTAATGTGGGGGAACTACTGTATACTGCACCTAATGTGGGGAAACTACTGTACTTCACCTAATGTGGGGAAACTACTGTATACTGCACCTAATGTGGGGAACTACTGTATACTGCACCTAATGTGGGAGGACTACTGTATACTGCACCTTATGTGGGGCAACTACTGTATACTGCACCTAATGTGGGGAAACTATTGTACTTCACCTAATGTGGGGAACTACTGTATACTGCACCTAATGTGGGGGGACTACTGTATACTGCACCTAATGTGGGGGGGGACTACTGTATACTGCACCTAATGTGGGGGGGGACTACTGTATACTGCACCTAATGTGGGGGGACTACTGTATACTGCACCTAATGTGGGGAACTACTGTATACTCCACCTAATGTGGGGGGACTATTGTATACTGCACCTAATGTGGGAAACTACTGTATACTGCACCTAATGTGGAGGGACTACTGTATACTGCACCTAATGTGGAGGGACTACTGTATACTGCACCTAATGTGGGAGACTATACTGCACCTAATGTGGGGAACTATACTGCACCTAATGTGGGGAACTATACTGCCAACCT
Source organism: Hyla sarda (assembly GCF_029499605.1). NCBI lineage: Eukaryota > Metazoa > Chordata > Amphibia > Anura > Hylidae > Hyla > Hyla sarda. Next base: position 150,615 of record NW_026610575.1, read on the forward strand.
AATGTGGGGGAACTATACTGCCAACCTAATGTGGGGGAACTATACTGCACCTAATGTGAGGGAACTATACTGCACCTAATGTGGGGGAACTATACTGCACCTAATGTGGGGGAACTATACTGCACCTAATGTGGGGGAACTATACTGCACCTAATGTGGGGGAACTATACTGCACCTAATGTGGGGGAACTATACTGCACCTAATGTGGGGGAACTATACTGCACCTAATGTGGGGGAACTACACTGCACCTAATGTGGGGGAACTATACTGCACCTAATGTGGGGGAACTACACTGCACCTAATGTGGGGGAACTACACTGCACCTAATGTGGGGGAACTACACTGCACCTAATGTGGGGGAACTACACTGCACCTAATGTGGGGGAACTACACTGCACCTAATGTGGGGGAACTACACTGCACCTAATGTGGGGGAACTACACTGCACCTAATGTGGGGGAACTACACTGCACCTAATGTGGGGGAACTACACTGCACCTAATGTGGGGGAACTACACTGCACCTAATGTGGGGGAACTACACTGCACCTAATGTGGGGGAACTACACTGCACCTAATGTGGGGGAACTACACTGCACCTAATGTGGGGGAACTACACTGCACCTAATGTGGGGGAACTACACTGCACCTAATGTGGGGGAACTACACTGCACCTAATGTGGGGGAACTACACTGCACCTAATGTGGGGGAACTACACTGCACCTAATGTGGGGGAACTACACTGCACCTAATGTGGGGGAACTACACTGCACCTAATGTGGGGGAACTACACTGCACCTAATGTGGGGGAACTACACTGCACCTAATGTGGGGGAACTACACTGCACCTAATGTGGGGGAACTACACTGCACCTAATGTGGGGGAACTACACTGCACCTAATGTGGGGGAACTACACTGCACCTAATGTGGGGGAACTACACTGCACCTAATGTGGGGGAACTACACTGCACCTAATGTGGGGGAACTACACTGCACCTAATGTGGGGGAACTACACTGCACCTAATGTGGGGGAACTATACTGTACCTAATGTGGGGAACTATACTGCACCTAATGTGGGGGAACTACTGTATACTGCACCTAATGTGGGGGAACTACTGTATACTGCACCTAATGTGGTGAACTACTGTATACTGCACCTAATGGGGGGAATTATACTGCACCTAATGCGGGGGAATTACTGTATACTGCACCTAATGTGGGGGAACTACTGTATACTGCACCTAATGTGGGGGAACTACTGTATACTGCACCTAATGTGGGGAATTATACTGCACCTAATGTGGGGGAACTACTGTATACTGCACCTAATGTGGGGGAACTTCTGTATACTGCACCTAATGTGGGGAACTACTGTATACTGCACCTAATGTGGGGGGACTACTGTATACTGCACCTAATGTGGGGGGACTACTGTATACTGCACCTAATGTGGGGGGATTACTGTATACTGCACCTAATGTGGGGGGATTACTGTATACTGCACCTAATGTGGGGGGACTACTGTATACTGCACCTAATGTGGGGAACTACTGTATACTGCACCTAATGTGGGGAACTACTGAATACTGCACCTAATTTGGGGGGACTACTGTATACTGCACCTAATGTGGGGGGACTACTGTATACTGCACCTAATGTGGGGGGATTACTGTATACTGCACCTAATGTGGGGGGATTACTGTATACTGCACCTAATGTGGGGGGACTACTGTATACTGCACCTAATGTGGGGAACTACTGTATACTGCACCTAATGTGGGGAACTACTGTATACTGCACCTAATGTGGAGGGACTATACTGCACCTAATGTGGGGAACTATTTTGCACCTAATGTGGGGAACTATACTGCCAACCTAATGTGGGGGAACTATACTGCCAACCTAATGTGGGGGAACTATACTGCCAACCTAATGTGGGGGAACTACACTGCACCTAATGTGGGGGAACTACACTGCACCTAATGTGGGGGAACTATACTGCACCTAATGTGGGGAACTATACTGCACCTAATGTGGGGGAACTATACTGCACCTAATGTGGGGAACTATACTGCACCTAATGTGGGGGAACTACACTGCACCTAATGTGGGGGAACTACTGTATACTGCACCTAATGTGGGAGAACTACTGTATACTGCACCTAATGTGGGGAACTACTGTATACTGCACCTAATGGGGGGAATTATACTGCACCTAATGCGGGGGAACTACTGTATACTGCAACTAATGTGGGGGAACTACTGTATACTGCACCTAATGTGGGGGAACTACTGTATACTGCACCTAATGTGGGGAATTATACTGCACCTCATGTGGGGGAACTACTGTATACTGCACCTAATGTGGGGAATTATACTGCACCTAATGTGGGGAACTATACTGACAACCTAATGTGGGGGAACTATACTGCCAACCTAATGTGGGGGAACTATACTGCCAACCTAATGTGGGGGAACTATACTGCACCTAATGTGGAGAACTATACTGCACCTAATGTGGAGAACTATACTGCACCTAATGTGGAGAGCTATACTGCACCTAATGTGGAGAGCTATACTGCACCTAATGTGGAGAGCTATACTGCTCCTAATGTGGGGGACTATACTGCACCAATGTGTGGGACTATACTGCACCTAATGTGGGGAACTATACTGCACCTAATGTGGGGAACTATACTGCACCTAATGTGGGGGACTATCAGGGCCGTTTGAAGGAATTTGGGGGCCCCAAGCAAAATGGACATGGAGGCCCCCCCCTCCATAGTAACGCCGACCCTTGAATTCTGGGAGCGCAACGTGAGCGAACGTCAATACAACGCACATTAGGTGCAGCAGTGTTCCCCCTACATTAGGTGCAGCAGAGATCCCCCACATTAGGTAGGCAGTCTTCCCCCCACATTAGGTAGGCAGTGTTCCCCCCACATTAGGTGCAGCAGTGTTCCCTACCCATACCCGCTGTCCAGACCCCCCCCCCTCCCGGGCCATTTTTTTGGTGGGGGTTTGACTGCTGAGACCCCCACCGATCACCTCGGTTAAAATGGTTCTCCAGCTGTTGGAAAGCTAAAACTCCCATCATTCTGGAGAGCCTCTGGCAATGGGAGTTGTAGTTTTGTAACAGCTGAAGAGCCACAGATTGGACACAGTTTTACCCATCATCACTGCAGAACTTACATGTGACTACAGCTCTGATGGGACAGTCAGGAGAATACACAATGATAGTGACCTGAGTGACGTCTTCTGACTTGAGTGATATCTTCTCTGTTATCTTTTCTTCTTCATCTGGTCCAGAGACCAGGTCTTCCTCCAGCTCCATCTTCTCTGCAGAGTCTGACATCCAGGCATCATTGGCTCCTCACTGTCAGCAGATCCTCATCCTCTGCATGAAGACAGTAATCATTATAACCTTGCCAGAAAGTGTACTCTAAATAATATACTGCCCCACACTGTACCCTGAAGATAATGCTGCCTCACACTGTACCTTGAATATAATGCTTCCACACACTGTACCCTGAATATAATGCTGCCTCACACTGTACCCTGACTATAATGCTGCCACACACTGTACCCTGACTATAATTCTGCCACACACTGTACCCTGAATATAATGCTGCCACACACTGTACCCTGAATATAATGCTGCTCCACACTGTATCCACTGAATATAATGCTTCCACACACTGTACCCTGAAAATAATACTGCCACACACTGTACCCTGAAAATAATACTGCCCCACACTGCATCCACTGAATACAATACTGCCACACATGCATACACATCATATATACATATACCTCTCCTCATTATTACTATAACTCCCCCCCCCCCCACCTCTCCTCATCACTATTATAACCGGGGGGGGGGGGGATGAGGAGAGGTGCAGGGGGGGGGCACCTCTCATGACCCCCATAACACCCCCCTGCATCTCTCATGACCCCCATAACACCCCTCCTGCATCTCTCATGACCCCCCATAACACCCCCCTGCATCTCTCATGACCCCCATAACACCCCACTGCATCTCTCATGATCCCCATAACACTCCCCTGCATCTCTCATGACCCCCATAACACCCCCTGCATCTCTCATGACCCCCATAACACCCCCCTGCATCTCTCATGACCCCCATAACACCAGCTGCATCTCTCATGACCCCCATAACACCCCCCTGCATCTCTCATGATCCCCATAACACCCCCTGCATCTCTCATGACCCCCATAACACCCCCTGCATCTCTCATGACCCCCATAACACCCCCTGCATCTCTCATGACCCCCATAACACCCCCCTGCATCTCTCATGAACCCCATAACACCCCCCTGCATCTCTCATGACCCCCATAACACCCCCTGCATCTCTCATGACCCCCATAACACCCCCTGCATCTCTCATGACCCCCATAACACCCCCTGCATCTCTCATGACCCCCATAACACTCCCTATATCTATCATGACCCCCATAACACCCCTCCTGCATCTCTCATGACCCCCATAACACCCCCCTGCATCTCTCATGACCCCCATAACACCCCCTGCATCTCTCATGATCCCCATAACACCCCTCCTGCATCTCTCATGAACCCCATAACACCCCTCCTGCATCTCTCATGACCCCCATAACACCCCTCCTGCATCTCTCATGACCCCCATAACACCCCTTCTGCATCTCTCATGACCCCCATAACACCCCTCCTGCATCTCTCATGACCCCCATAACACCCCCTGCATCTCTCATGACCCCCATAACACCCCCTGCATCTCTCATGACCCCCATAACACTCCACTGCATCTCTCATGATCCCCATAACACCCCCCTGCATCTCTCATGACCCCCATAACACCCCCCTGCATCTCTCATGACCCCCATAACACCCCCCTGCATCTCTCATGACCCCCATAACACCCCCTGCATCTCTCACGATCCCCATAACACCCCTCCTGCATCTCTCATGACCCCCATAACACCCCTCCTGCATCTCTCATGACCCCCATAACACCCCCTGCATCTCTCATGACCCCCATAACACCCCTCCTGCATCTCTCATGACCCCCATAACACCCCTCCTGCATCTCTCATGACCCCCATAACACCCCCTGCATCTCTCATGACCCCCATAACACCCCCCCTTCATCTCTCATGACCCCATAACACCCTCCTGCATCTCTCACGATCCCCATAACACCCCTCCTGCATCTCTCATGACCCCCATAACACCCCCTGCATCTCTCACGATCCCAATAACACCCCCTTGCATCTCTCACGATCCCCATAACACCTCTCCTGCATCTCTCATGACCCCCATAACACCCCGCCTGCATCTCTCATGACCCCCATAACACCCCTCCTGCATCTCTCATGACCCCCATAACACTCCACTGCATCTCTCATGATCCCCATAACACCCCCCTGCATCTCTCATGACCCCCATAACACCCCCCTGCATCTCTCATGACCCCCATAACACCCCACTGCATCTCTCATGACCCCCATAACACCTCTCCTGCATCTCATGACCCCCATAACACCCCCCTGCATCTCTCATGATCCCCATAACACCCCCCTGCATCTCTCATGATCCCCATAACACCCCCCTGCATCTCTCATGACCCCCATAACACCCCCCTGCATCTCTCATGACCCCCATAACACCCCTCCTGCATCTCTCATGACCCCCATAACACCCCTCCTGCATCTCTCATGACCCCCATAACACCCCTCCTGCATCTCTCACGATCCCCATAACACCCCTCCTGCATCTCTCATGACCCCCATAACACCCTCCTGCATCTCTCATGACCCCCATAACACCCCTCCTGCATCTCTCACGATCCCCATAACACCCCTCCTGCATCTCTCATGACCCCCATAACACCCTCCTGCATCTCTCATGACCCCCATAACACCCCTCCTGCATCTCTCACGATCCCCATAACACTCCCCTGCATCTCTCATGACCCCCATAACACCCCCTGCATCTCTCATGACCCCCATAACACCCCTCCTGCATCTCTCATGACCCCCATAACACCCCTCCTGCATCTCTCATGACCCCCATAACACTCCCTATATCTATCATGACCCCCATAACACCCCTCCTGCATCTCTCATGACCCCCATAACACCACCCCTGCATCTCTCATGACCCCCATAACACCCCACTGCATCTCTCATGACCCCATAACACCCCTCCTGCATCTCTCATGACCCCCATAACACCCCCCCTGCATCTCTCATGATCCCCATAACACCCCCCTGCATCTCTCATGACCCCCATAACACCCCTCCTGCATCTCTCATGACCCCCATAACACTCCCTATATCTATCATGACCCCCATAACACCTCCTGCATCTCTCATGATCCCCATAACACCCCTCCTGCATCTCTCATGACCCCATAACACCCCTCCTGCATCTCTCATGACCCCCATAACACCCCTCCTGCATCTCTCATGATCCCCATAACACCCCCCTGCATCTCTCATGACCCCCATAACACCCCTCCTGCATCTCTCATGACCCCCATGACACCCCCCCCCCCCCCCACACACACACACACACAAACACCTCTCATCACCATTGCAGTCCCCTGACAACCATACAATCCCCCGGGCCCCCCGCGCCAGTTTACTTACCCTGCCGGGGATCGTTGCAGAGGCGGGAGTCTGCTGCTGCTCCTGTCACTGCACGGAGGATGCTGGAGGTTCCCGCGGGGACGCAAGCAGGGACAGGTCAGGTGATTGGCGTAGACGTGCGTGCCTGCGCGGGGCACGTGACGTCTCTACTCCAATCATCCCCTGACCTGTCCGGTGCCGGCCCTGCTTTGTTTCTTAAGGGGCCCGCGCCCCTCAAAAATGTAATTTTGGTGAAATGTGCGGGCCCCCCGAAGTGTCCCGTCGCTACAGGACGGGCAAGCACCGGCTCTGCTCGGGGCCCCCCAGCCAGCTCGGGGCCCCAAGCAATTGCTTGGTTTGCCGGTCCGGTAGCGACGGGCCTGGGGACTATACTGCACCAATGTGTGGGACTATACTGCACCTAATGTGGGGAACTATACTGCACCTAATGTGGGGGAACTATACTGCACCTAATGTGGGGGAACTATACTGCACCTAATGTGGGGGAACTATACTGCACCTAATGTGGGGAGAACTATACTGCACCTAATGTGGGGAGAACTATACTGCACCTAATGTGGAGGGAACTATACTGCACCTAATGTGGGGAACTATACTGCACCTAATGTGGGGAACTATACTGCACCTAATGTGGGGAGAACTATACTGCACCTAATGTGGGGGAACTATACTGCACCTAATGTGGGGGAACTATACTGCACCTAATGTGGGGAGAACTATACTGCACCTAATGTGGGGAGAACTATACTGCACCTAATGTGGGGAGAACTATACTGCACCTAATGTGGAGGGAACTATACTGCACCTAATGTGGAGGGAACTATACTGCACCTAATGTGGGGAACTATACTGCACCTAATGTGGGGAACTATACTGCACCTAATGTGGGGGAACTATACTGCACCTAATGTGGGGGAACTATACTGCACCTAATGTGGAGGGAACTATACTGCACCTAATGTGGGGGAACTATACTGCACCTAATGTGGAGGGAACTATACTGCACCTAATGTGGGGAACTATACTGCACCAATGTGGGGAGAACTATACTGCACCTAATGTGGGGGATCTATACTGCACCTAATGTGGGGAACTATACTGCACCTAATGTGGGGGACTATACTGCACCTAATGTGGGGAGAACTATACTGCACCTAATGTGGAGGGAACTATACTGCACCTAATGTGGGGAACTATACTGCACCAATGTGTGGGACTATACTGCACCTAATGTGGGGAACTATACTGCACCAATGTGGGGAGAACTATACTGCACCTAATGTGGGGGATCTATACTGCACCTAATGTGGGGGAACTATACTGCACCTAATGTGGGGAGAACTATACTGCACCTAATGTGGAGGGAACTATACTGCACCTAATGTGGGGAGAACTATACTGCACCTAATGTGGGGAACTATACTGCACCTAATGTGGGGGAACTATACTGCACCTAATGTGGGGAGAACTATACTGCACCTAATGTGGGGAGAACTATACTGCACCAATGTGTGGGACTACACTGCACCTAATGTGGGGGAACTATACTGCACCTAATGTGGGGAGAACTATACTGCACCTAATGTGGGGAGAACTATACTGCACCTAATGTGGAGGGAACTATACTGCACCTAATATGGGGAGAACTATACTGCACCTAATGTGGGGGAACTATACTGCACCTAATGTGAGGAACTATACTGCACCTAATGTGGGGGAACTATACTGCACCTAATGAGGGGGGGATTATATACTGCACCTAATGTGGGGGAACTATACTGCCAACCTAATGTGGGGAGCTATACTGCACCTAATGTGGAGGGAACTGTACTGCACCTAATGTGGAGAGCTATACTGTACCTAATGTGGGGAACTATACTGCACCTAATGTGGGGGCACTATACTGCACCTAATGAGGGGGGGGGACTATATACTGCACCTAATGTGGGGGAACTATACTGTCAACCTAATGTGGGGAGCTATACTGTACCTAATGAGGGGGGGGGGGGGAGGACTATATATTGCACCTAATGTGGGGGAACTATACTGCCAACCTAATGTGGGGATCTATACTGCACCTAATGTGGAGGGAACTGTACTGCACCTAATGTGGAGAGCTATACTGCAACTAATGTGGAGAACTATACTGCACCTAATGTGGAGAACTATACTGCACCTAATGTGGGGAGAACTATACTGCACCTAATGTGGGGAGAACTATACTGCACCTAATGTGGGGAGAACTATACTGCACCTAATGTGGGGAGAACTATACTGCACCTAATGTGGGGGACTATACTGCACCTAATGTGGGGAGAACTATACTGCACCTAATGTGGGGGAACTATACTGTACCTAATATGGGGAGAACTATACTGCACCTGAAGTGGGGGAACTATACAGCCAACCTAATGTGGGGGAACTATACTGCACCTAATGTGGGGGACTGTACTGCACCCAATGTGGGGGACTATACTGCACCTAATGTGGGGAGAACTATACTGCACCTAATGTGAAGAGCTATACTGCACCTAATGTGGGGGAACTATACTGCACCTAATGTGGGGAACTACACTGCACCTAATGTGGGGGAACTATACTGCACCTAATGAGGGGGGACTATATACTGCACCTAATGTGGGGGAACTATACTGCCAACCTAATGTGGGGAGCTATACTGCACCTAATGTGGAGGGAACTGTACTGCACCTAATGTGGAGAGCTATACTGTACCTAATGTGGTGAACTATACTGCATCTAATGTGCGGGAACTATACTGCACCTAATGAGGGGGGGGGGGGGGGATTATATACTGCACCTAATGTGGGGGAACTATAATGCCAGCCTAATGTGGAGAGCTATACTGCACCTAATGTGCAGGGAACTGTACTGCACCTAATGTGGAGAGCTATACTGTACCTAATGTGGGGAACTATACTGCACCTAATGTGGGGGCACTATACTGCACCTAATGAGGGGGGGGGACTATATACTGCACCTAATGTGGGGGAACTATACTGTCAACCTAATGTGGGGAGCTATACTGTACCTAATGAGGGGGGGGGGGAGGACTATATATTGCACCTAATGTGGGGGAACTATACTACCAACCTAATGTGGGGATCTATACTGCACCTAATGTGGAGGGAACTGTACTGCACCTAATGTGGAGAGCTATACTGCAACTAATGTGGAGAACTATACTGCACCTAATGTGGAGAACTATACTGCACCTAATGTGGGGAGAACTATACTGCACCTAATGTGGGGAGAACTATACTGCACCTAATGTGGGGAGAACTATACTGCACCTAATGTGGGGAGAACTATACTGCACCTAATGTGGGGGACTATACTGCACCTAATGTGGGGAGAACTATACTGCACCTAATGTGGGGGAACTATACTGTACCTAATATGGGGAGAACTATACTGCACCTGAAGTGGGGGAACTATACAGCCAACCTAATGTGGGGGAACTATACTGCACCTAATGTGGGGGACTGTACTGCACCCAATGTGGGGGACTATACTGCACCTAATGTGGGGAGAACTATACTGCAACTAATGTGAAGAGCTATACTGCACCTAATGTGGGGGAACTATACTGCACCTAATGTGGGGAACTATACTGCACCTAATGTGGGGAACTACACTGCACCTAATGTGGGGGAACTATACTGCACCTAATGAGGGGGGACTATATACTGCACCTAATGTGGGGGAACTATACTGCCAACCTAATGTGGGGAGCTATACTGCACCTAATGTGGAGGGAACTGTACTGCACCTAATGTGGAGAGCTATACTGTACCTAATGTGGTGAACTATACTGCATCTAATGTGCGGGAACTATACTGCACCTAAAGAGGGGGGGGGGGATTATATACTGCACCTAATGTGGGGGAACTATAATGCCAGCCTAATGTGGAGAGCTATACTGCACCTAATGTGCAGGGAACTGTACTGCACCTAATGTGGAGAGCTATACTGCACCTAATGTGGAGAGCTATACTGCACCTAGTGTGGGGAGAACTATACTGCACCTAATGTGGGGAGAACTATACTGCACCTAATGTGGGGAGAACTATACTGCACCTAATGTGGGGAGAACTATACTGCACCTAATGTGGGGAGAACTATACTGCACCTAATGTGGGGAGAACTATACTGCACCTAATGTGGGGAGAACTATACTGCACCTAATGTGGGGAGAACTATACTGCACCTAATGTGGGGGAACTATACTGTATCTAATGTGGGGAGAACTATACTGCACGTGAAGTGGGGGAACTATACTGCACCTAATGTGGGGAGAACTATACTGCACCTAATGTGGGGAACTATACTGCACTTAATGTGGGGAACTATACTGCACCTAATGTGGAGAGCTATACTGCACCTAATGTGGAGAGCTATACTGCACCTAATGTGGGGAGAACTATACTGCACCTAATGTGGGGGAACTATACTGCACCTAATGTGGGGAGAACTATACTGCACCTAATGTGGGGAGAACTATACTGCACCTAATGTGGGGAGAACTATACTGCACCTAATGTGGCGGACTATACTGCACCTAATGTGGGGGAACTATACTGTACCTAATGTGGTTAGAACTATACTGCACCTAAAGTGGGGGAACTATACAGCACCTGAAGTGGGGGAACTATACTGCACCTTATGTGGGGGACTATACTGCACCTAATGTGGGGGACTATACTGCACCTAATGTGGGGGACTATACTGCACCTAATGTGGGGGACTATACTGCACCTAATGTGGGGGAACTATACTGTACCTAATGTGGGGAGAACTATACTGCACCTGAAGTGGGGGAACTATACTGCACCTAATGTGGGGAGAACTATACTGCACCTAATGAGGGGGACTATACTGCACCTAATGTGGGGGAACTATACTGCACACCTAATGTGGGGGAGCTATACTCTTTACCTAATGTGGGGGGAACTATACAAAAATATAAAATTGTACTATTTTGATCCCTATAACTCTTATTTTTCTGTATATGGGGATGTGAGGGTCATTTTTTGCGCTGTGATTTGTAGTTTTTATCGGTACCATTTTTGTTTTGATGGGACTTTTCAATAGCTTTTTAGATATTTTTTTTATAGTATTTGAAGTGACCAAAATTGTTCAAATCTAGTTAGTGCACTACTATGACTTTTGGGGCCCCACTTTTGATTTTGCCTAAGGCCACGCTAAGCCTAAAACCGGCCCTGATTATAAGGGAGTGTTGTGCCATTTTACTTTTTGAATTTGTGGTGGACTATGATCAGGTCTTGGTCGCTGACACCACTTTATTGAAAAATTTGGCAAAGTACTGGTGTATTCCTTCTGTGATATATATATATATATGTATAGCCACGCAAAGTGATACGCCTGTGCTCGGTGGCTGTTTGCCGGCACAATGACACAATGCTGTGGGGCTGGTATACAGTAATTTCCAGGGCTGGATTTCATCCCCAGTCCGGCCCTGTCCCAAGGATAGGGGATAAGTTTCAGATTGCGGGGGTCCGACCGCTGGGGGGCCCCGTGATCTCCTGTACGGGGCCCTGGCTCGCTGGCCAGATAGCGCAGGTTGACCGCCAGATGAAGGGGCAGCCGACACGCCCCCTCAAAAAAAGCGCTATAGCAGAGCCAGAAATTGCCAAAGGCAGCGCTGCATCAGTCCCCCAAAAAATGTGAGTTCCTGGATTTAAATATCTATATTCAGGATGGCTGTTCGCATACTGCCAACTATTTTAAGGAGGTGAATGCAAACAGATACCTCGACTTTAACAGTTGCCATCTTAAATAATGGAAGAAGAACATTCCATTCGGTCAAATGAAAAGAATCCGAAGGAATTGTTCTTCCACACAAAAATACCTACAACAACTAGAGAACCTGGAGGATCGTTTTAAACAAAAAGGGTATCCCAAACCCCTTATACAAGGAGCACGCCAGAGAGTGGACGAATTAGAACAAAGTGCTTGCTTGAAAAATAATAAACAGGGTAATGCAGAGGGGGGTTATAATGATGAATTTGATTCTGTTTTTCTAACTAGGTATTACACTTCACACACCAATATTTTTTTATAATTTTTTTTTATTTTTTTTTTGTATAGGTAATATCACCAGCTCATATTATTGTGTCATGATTACTGGCACCATATGTAGTCCCCCAGTTATTCTTCTTTAGATGTTTTCCGTGTCCTGTGCAGTATCTCTCCCAGAAGTCCACTTGATGGCCCCCGTGGTGGTCTACACCCCGAAGTCATCAATTTTTACTCTAAGAGAGAGTGTGCAGCTGTTTCTGGAGACGGTCAACAATAACCTCTGCATGGTGGAATAATAGGTCACGATGTTTATCAGGATCAGTAGAAGCATCACCCACTCGATGATTATGATGGGGATTTCACGGATCTCGTCCCAGTCTTCATCATTATGGAATAATTCCTTTAATGTTTCATATCCAAAATAGAAAACTACACAGACAAAAGTCAGGCCACAGCAGGTGCATCTACTATGGTGGATGACTTTTTTTGCTCCTGGTAATTTATACATCTGGATGGACTGCCCAAGGTAGTATAAGGCTTCACATGTAATGGAAATTATCGTGCTGACAAAGTGTATCCTGGGATATTCTTCGGGGGACAATACATGCATAACAGCTGTGGAAAAACAGGAGGCCCACACAATGGCCAGCAGGATCCTCTGGATCAGGACCTGATGACCCCTGAACTCTTCAGTATGCATAACCATATACTTATAAATAAGAAAGGTTAGTACCAAAGTGCCAATGGACGTCCCTATAAATCCAATGCTGAATAATATGCTTTCGGGAAAGACATTTCCCACGTCACTGTGAAGGAAAAGAAACCAATGTTATTATGGATATTTCCTCACTCCCAACCCATGAAATAAGAATCATTTGCTTGTTTATCTTACCTGATGCTCATCAGTGGCGAGGCTGCATGGCCGAGGACGACCGTCATGATGTAGCTGGTGGCAAGCCAGGCCGCACACCAAAACGCCAACAGGAGGGGGACGAACCCCAGTCCTTTTAGCTCCATTTCAGACAAGTAGAAAAAGAAGACGCTAATCTCACTATTCTCACTAATCGCACTGGAACAGACTGAAGGCTCGGGCGGCTGTCAGTGGGATGTCAGGCCTCCAGCTGTCTATGACATCACATGTGACATGTCAGAATGACTGCTTGTTTCTTTGAGCTGCCATGATTTAGTATCTGCTATAGACAGAACCTGATGTTTTTACTATGGACCTTACAGACCTCAGAACCCAAGTAATTAGTGCAGGGGCTCCATTTTGATCATCTCATATTTCACATTATTTGAGTTCCAGGGCTCAGATACATTTGCACCCTCTATAGCAGTGGTCTTCAAGCTGTGAACCCCCAACCGCTGCAGAACCACAACTCCCAGCATGCCCAGACAGCAACTTTGCATAAGGAAATAGTCTAATTAAACTTTTCTTATATATAGAATCCCTGAAATCTCCAATCTCTCCTTTTATTGCTTTATGATCTGTGTTACTTATTTGTAAAAAACAATGTTTGTGATTGTCTTCCCCCCACACACTTATGGGCTATCTCTTCAAACGACTTTATTTGACCTAAAGCGTATAATTGATTTACATAAATAAGCCCCTTTTCATCCAAAAGAGTGAATCTTTAATTTTAAGGAACTCTTTAAGTGCTTTATTCGACCATAATGAAGTAAAGTCAAAACTCCATGTGATTTAAAAAATAAATTTAAGTTCCCCCCATACTTAATTATCTAGATATGCATGGGTGTAGTGAGTATCCCAGCTTCCAAAATCTCAAAAATATCCTTCATTTTTCAGAGGCTTTTTCAAAAATGAAAGAAGCGATCTGATTGGTTGCTATGGGCAACTCAGAAACTTTTCCTCTGGGCAGGTTTTGATAAATCTCCCTCTATGGGGGAGATTCATCAAGACCAGTGTAGAGGAAGAGTTGTGCAGTTGCCCATAGCAACCAGATTGCTTCTTTCATTTTTCACAATGCCTTTGCAAAATGAAAGAAGCGATCTGATTGGTTGCTATGGGCAACTCAGCATATTTTCCTGGAAAAGTTTCTGAGTTGCCCATAGCAACCAATCAGATTACTTCCTTCATTTTTCAGAGACTTTTTCAAAAATGAAAGAAGCGATCTGATTGGTTGCTATGGGCAACTCAGCAGCTTTCCCCATAGACCACAATGGGCCTACTGGTTTCAATGGGCAAAAAATCAGAGTTAATGCACTAGACACAGTTCTCTATACCATTAACCCCTTCCCGACCTATGACATACCTGTACGTCATGGGTGGCAAGGTGTTCCCGACCCATGACATACAGGTACGTCATGAACATTTTTGCCGCTACTCGCGGCATCCCGCAGCGCCCGGTAAGATGGTGGCTATCACTGATAGCCAGCCATCTTACCATGCGACCACGGGGGGTTTCATCCCCCCCCCCCCCCCCCCCCAGCGATCGCTGCTATCAGCTGGTCAACTCTGACTAGCTAATAGCAGCGTTTCGCTATCAGAATATTTAGCAGCGCGGTGTGTAAGTCCCGATCACGGGGATCGGGACACACACCGCTCTGCTAAGTGTCCCTTACCCATCCCCCGGCATCACTTACCCGACCATGCGGTGTCCCGAGTGGTCCCGTTGCGAGCGACGTCCTCCAGGCGGTCCCGGCGGCGCTGCGTCCCGGAGGTGAGTTTCCGGCAGCAGTGCGGCATCTTCATTGGCAGCAGTGAGATCGCCGTAAAGCGATCTCACTGCTGCCTCTGGGAGTTTCAAAACGGCAACTCCCAGCATGCCCAGACAGCCTTTGGCTTTCTGGGCATGCTGGGAGTTGTAGTTTTGTAACATCTGGAGGTCCACAGTTTGGAGACCACTGTATAATGGTCTCCAATCTGTGCTGTTCCAGATGTTGCAAAACTACAACTCCCAGCATGCTCAGTCTGTTCAGGCATGCTGGGAGTTGTAGTTCTCTAACATCTGGAAGAGCATAGATTGGAGACCATTATACAGTGGTCTCCAAACTGTGGACCTCCAGATATTGCAAAACTACAACTCCCAGCATGCCCAGACTGCCCAAGCATGCTGGAAGTTGTAGTTCGGCAACATCTGATCCTTCAGATATTGCCGAACTACAACTTCCAGCATGCTTGGGCAGTCTGGGCATGCTGGGAGTTGTAGTTTTGCAACAACTGGAGGCACACTAGTTGGGAAACATTGTCCGTTTGCTACCTCAGTGCCTCCAGCTGTTTCAATTGTTGCAAAACTATAACTCCCAGCATGCACTGACAGACCATGCATGCTGGGAGTTGTAGTTTTTCAACAGCTGGAGGCACACTGGTTTGGAAACGCTAAGTTTGGTTGCAAAACACTTGAAAGTTTATTACTTAACTTAGTGTTTCCAAACCAGTGTGCCTCCAGCTGTTGCAAAACTACAACTCCCAGCATGCACGGACAGCCAAAGGGCATGCTCGGAGTTTGCAACAGCTGGATGTTTGCCCCCTCCCCCCAATGTGAATGTACAGGGTACACTCACATGGGCGGAGGTTTACAGTGAGTGCTGCAAGTTTGAGATGGCGCAAAATTTGCGCTGCAGCTCAAACTCCCAGCGGCAAACTTGCTGTGAACCTCTGCCCATGTGACTGTACCCTAAAAACACTACACTAACACTAACCTAAAATAAAAAGTAAAAAACACTACATATACACATTATCCCTACACAGCCCCCCTCCCCCAAAAAAATGAAAAACGTCTGGTACGCTACTGTTTCCAAAACGGAGCCTCCAGCTGTTGCAAAATAATAACTCCCAGTATTGCCGGACAGCCATTGACTGTCCAGGCATGCTGGGAGTTTTGCAACAGCTGGAGGCACCCTGTTTGGGAATCATTGGCATAGAATACCCCTATGTCCACCCCTATGCAAATCCCTAATTCAGGCCTCAAATGCGCATGGCGCTCTCTCACTTTGGAGCCCTGTTGTATTTCAGGGCAACAGTTTTGGGACACATATGGGGTATTGCCGTACTCGGGAGAAATTGCCTTACAAATTTTGGGGGGCTTTTTCTTCTTTAACCCCTTATGAAAAGGTGAAGTTGGGGTCTACACCAGCATGTTAGTGTAAAAAAATAATTTTTTTACTCTGACATGCTGGTGTTGCCCTATACTTTTCATTTTCACAAGAGGTAAAAGGGGAAAAAAGATCCTCTAAATTTGTAATGCAATTTCTCCCGAGTATGGAGATACCCCATATGTGGGCGCAAAGTGCTCTGGGGGCGCACAACAAGGCTCAGAAGGGAGAGTGCACCATGTACATTTGAGGCGATTTGCACAGGGGTGGCTGATTGTTACAGCAGTTCTCGGAATCAGAATGATAAGTAAAAGCATTCCAGAGTTATTAATGTTTAAAGTGACAGTGGTCAGATTTTCAAAAAATGCCCAGGACCTGAAGGTGAAAATGGGCTGGGTCATGAAGGGGTTAAAGGGGTACTCCGGTGAAAACCTTTTTTTTCTTTTAAATCAACTGGCTCCGGAAAGTTAAACAGATTTGTAAATTACTTCTATTAAAAAATCGTAATCTTTCCTGTACTTATTAGCTGCTGAATACTACAGAGGAAATTATTTTCTTTTTGGAATGCTCTCTGATGACATCACGAGCACAGTGCTCTCTGCTGACGTTATTATAATAATAATAATAATGTCTTTATTTATTGTTGTCCTTAGTGGGATTTGAACCCTCTCCAGCTCCACTATATCTTTCTTGTACACTGGTGCTCAGTACTGTACACAGTACTCTATGTGAGGACTGACTAGTGATTTGTACAGCGGTAGCATTATTTCCTTGTCGTCGGCATCTATGCCCCTATTGATGTACCCCATGATTTTATTAGCCTTGGCAGCAGCTGCCCGACACTGGTCACTACAGCTAAGTTTACTGTTACCTAAGGCTCCTAAGTCCTTTTCCATGTCAGTCGTCCTAAGTGTTCTTCCATTTAATACATAATCCCAGCTCGGATTTTTGCATTACCTTACATTTATCAGTGTTGAACCTCATCTGCCACTTCCCAGCCCAAACCTCCAACCTATCCAGATCCATTTGTAACAGTGCACTGTCCTCTATAGTGTTTACCACTTTACAGAGTTTGGTGTCATCTGCAAAGATTGCTACTTTACTATTCAACCCCTCTGCAAGGTCATTCATGAATATATTAAATAGGACAGGACCCAAGACGGACCCCTGTGGTACCCCACTAGTAACAGTCACCCAATCAGAATAAGTACCATTAATAAACACCCTCTGTTTCCTATCATTGAGCCAGTTACTTACCCACTTGCGCACATTCTCACCCAGCCCAAACCTTCTCATTTTATGCACCAACCTTTTATGTGGAACCGTATCAAATGCTTTGGAAAAATCCAGATATACGACATCCAGCGATTGCCCCTGGTCCAGTCTTGTGCTCACCTCCTCATAAAAGCTGATCAGGTTAGTTTGACGGGATCAATCCCTCATAAATCCATGCTGATACAGGGTCATACATTTATTTTTATCAAGATATTCCAAAATAGCATCTCTTAGGAAACCCTCAAACAATTTACCGAGGTTAAACTAACAGGTCTATAATTCCCGGGGTCACCTTTTGACCCCTTCTTAAATATTGGCACCACATTTGCCATGCGCCAGTCCTGGGGAACAGTCCCTGTCACTATAGAGTCCCTGAATATTAAAAATTGGGGTCTGTCTATTACATTACTTTTTTTTTATATTTTTTTTATTTTAATATTAAACAATTACAAAAATACATTGTACAAATCCGATAAAACAACATCACCAATCGGAAGAAAAGCAAAAGCCATAGAAGCCAAATCCATACTTGTTTACATCCAAGAGTATGTCTAATCAAATTTGCCCATCTTACCAATAGCTCCCAGCAGTATAAACTCTATCGTACGAGGTACCTTCACAGGGATTTTACTTTCTACCTCTTTTATTACAGATTCCCAGAAAACAGATATCTTCTCACACGACCAAAAACTATGTAAATAGTCCGCCTCTTCCAAACCACATTTAACACACTGTGAAGTGATTCTCACCCCTATCCTATGTAAATGAAGCGCGGAATAGTGGGTCTTGTGTAATATCTTAAATTGTGTAATTTTATGTTCCATATTACGAGAAACCTTGCTTATATTTTGGGCCATAATGTCCCAATCTTCCTCAGACACAGTACCCACTATTCCGGACCATTTGTCTTTAATTCTGTCGATCCCCCTTACTCCAATAATCTTATTTAATTTCTTATACAAAATTGATATTCCTTTTTTTTTTTAAAGTGCTCTATTTGAGTTAGTGCTTCTATGAAATTGTGTTTCTGTGCTACATATATCTCCTTATCTATCGTGTTATGGACTGCATGACTAACTTGCCAATAGTACAGCCAATCGTTATCACTAATATCATACCCCCTTTTTATGTGCTCAAATGAAAAGAGTTGTCCTTTATCAAATAATTGTTCCAGTCGTTTTATACCCTTACTATCCCAAAAAGTTGACTCACACTTCACCAATTCTTTAAATTTATTGTTACCCCATAGGGGTGTGAACCCAAAACTATTTCCTACATGTAATTCTCCCTTTAATCTTTCCCATACTTTCCTATATTTATACAATAACATCGTGTTATTTGACCCACTCTCCTCATAATCATCTCATTCCAACACCTCATATATGTTCACTTTCTCCTTATCTACTACAATCTTCTCCAGATATCTAAAATTTCTCCAATTCACGATTCGTACCAACTGCGCGGCCATGTAATAAACAAAGAAATTGGGCATATCCAATCCCCCCCTATCTCCAGGGGCCATAAAATATCTGTACTTCAGACGAACCCTTTTTCTTCCCCATAACAATCTACCCAGTATCACTTCTATCTTCCGGAACCAGCATTTGCCGATCCACACTGGCGAGGTAGCAAGAAAAAAAAGGATCTGTGGGAGGACCACCATTTTTATTATCGCCATCCTTTCTGACATAGAGAAGGGCATTTTAATCCATACTTCTACTCTCTTCGCTAAACTATTCAAAAGGGGCAGTATATTGTTAATCACAAACCTATCATTCGTGGCTGCTATTTTTACTCCCAGATAATGGAGACATTCATTTTTTTTTAACACGGATAGTCTTCCCACCGTCTCCCCCATATCTTCATCCAGGGGGAGCATAGTAGATTTACTCCAATTTATGTCCAACCCAGATAGAGGGGCAAATGCCTCGAACATCTTAATGATACGATGTATTTTTTCTTGTGGGTTAGTTACAAAAAGGAGGATATCATCTACAAATAACAAGATCTTACTCTTCTCTCCATTTACTCCAAATCCCTCATAAACATCATTATCTCTTATCCAAGCCGCTAAGGGTTCAATATAAATTAAAAATAAAAAGGGTGAGAGGGGGCAGCCCTGCCTTGTTCCTCTACTTAGTTTGAATGGGTAGGAGGGGGTTCCATCTACCACCACACTCGCCTCGGGGTTAGTGTATAGTAGCTGAATATAACTCAAAAACCTCGGGCCCACCCTAACCCTTTTCAAAACTTCCCAGAGGTATTCCCACTCCACCCTGTCAAAAGCTTTAGTAGCATCCAATGACAGAATGGAGCGGGGGCCACGGGATCCACTCTGGATTGCTTCATACACCTGGTGGATATTGTCATGAACCGTTCTTCCTGACCTAAACCCTCCCTGGTCACCGCCCACCACTACCTCCACTACTTTATCCAATCTCCTTGCCAGTGCTTTCGCTATTATCTTTATATCTGTATTAAGCAAGGAGATATGAGCCCAAATCCAAGGGATCCTTATCTTTTTTCCTAATGAGTCTAATATTAGCCTCACACATAGATTTAGGGAGAACCCCCCCCCCCCTCCAGGATTCATTAATGATACCCAGCAGTTTTGGAAGCAGCAGGATTGAGTATATTCTATATATCTAGAAAGGAATGCCGTCAGACCCAGGGGATGTATTCCCTTGGATTGATGCCAATGCCTCCTCCAATTCCTGGAGGGAGATTGGGTCATCCAGGGAGTCCCTGACATCCTCTGTCAAACTCGGAATATTAATTCCCCTCAAGAATTCCGCTACCTCCGCCCTATTAATATAGCTGCCCATATAGAGATTGGAGAAAAAAGAGCCAACCATTTGGGCTATTTCTTCTCTATCTGTGGTTATGCTGTCATCCTCCCTCCTCAGAGCCATAATACCACGTTCGTCGCCTTGATTTTTAAGTAATCTTGACAGTGTCTTATTTGGTTTCCCTTTCTCAAAGAAATTAAATTGCCCACTGAAGAATAGTTTATTTTGTGCCTTTTTAAGTAGATATTCTTTATATTCCTCTTGAGCTGCCTTCAGTTCTAACAGCTGTTCCCCCCACTATCCTCTTCTATCCCTGCTTCTAATGTTGCCACTTTACTATTCAGTACTGATTCTTCCTGTGAGAATT
Source organism: Hyla sarda (assembly GCF_029499605.1). Taxonomy (NCBI): domain Eukaryota; kingdom Metazoa; phylum Chordata; class Amphibia; order Anura; family Hylidae; genus Hyla; species Hyla sarda. The sequence continues at coordinate 171,821 of NW_026610575.1, forward strand.
CCTTTTTTTTTTTTATTGATTCGCCCTATATATAGACCCCTCAAGTATGCCTTCATAGTATCCCATACCACCTGAGGGTTTGCGGACTTATGATTAATCTCCCAGAATGCCTCTATTTCCTGTCTAAACCAGTCCTGGTCGCCCACTAATTCAATCCAGTGGGGGTTGAGCCGAAAGCCCAACCTTTTCCCACCCATTACCTTACCTCCAATTTCCACCACCACTGGGCAATGGTCCGATAGGGTTTTAGCTTTATACTGCACCCTGCTGGTCCAGGTCATTGCATTCTTATCACACAGGCATAAGTCAATTCGGGAAGCGGTGTTATATGAGGTACTAAAACATGAGTACTGTCTTACTCCTGGGTTTAGTTTCCGCCACCCATCAACCCAATTCATCTCTCCACAGTATCTCGCCAATGCTGTTTCGTTCCCCCCTACATTCCTACCTAATTTGTATCTGTCCATACTAGGGTCTATTACATTGTTCAAATCTCCAACTATCCATAATGCCGAATGTGTCTTACTTTCGCTATAGCTCACGAGGTCCCTCAGAACATCCACTCTAAAAGATGGAGGAATATAAACAAAAGCCAAGATGACTGCCCTATCTTCCCATATTCCATAAAGAAATACATATCGACCATACTTATCTACCTTTGCATTCTTAGTCTCGAATGGTACCCTCCTGTGAACATATACTGATACTCCCATGGAGTAGGAAGAGAGTCTGGAGTGGTATTCTTCTTTGGCCCACTTCCTTGGAAGTATCTGCTCATCTCTTGACCTATGGGTCTCAACTAAACATATGATCGCAGGAAGGCACCTCCGAATATAATCGAAGACTGCACACTTTTTAATTCTATCTGACATACCTCGTATGTTCCAGGCTAATAATTTAAGCATAGATATATTTGCCTAAGAGAAAAAAGAAAAGAGAGAAGAAGAAGAGAGAGAGAAAAAAAAAAAAAAACACTCTTTTGATCATCCCGTGCCATCCCTCCCTCCTTTCCCTTATCCTTCCCCCCCCCCGCACCCCCCCTCTCCCCATAATGCACCGTACTTCTACTATGCACTCCTATCCTAGTGACACCCCAGAGAACCCCCCAACCCCTCCCCCCTCCCCCCCGAGACGTAACATTATTACTCAACTAATACTTCCAACCCCTAATGCCACAGTAGTGCCTTATATTAGATGCCTTATTTATCCATCCAATCTGAGACTTCTTGTGGGGTTCCAAATATTGTTACCTTTCCCTTATGCTCAACCCGGAGTCTCGTTGGAAACAGCAGAGAGAAGGGCACCCCTGCGTTCTTTAGCCGCCTTTTTATCTCCCGAAAGGATGCCCTTTTCCTCTGGGTCTCCCAAGAGAAATCCGGATATAGAAAAATATTCTGTCCATTATACTGTAGGTCCCTCATCTCTCTTGCCCTCCTAAGGATAGTATCCCTGTCCTGGGAGGTATATAACTTAATTAGGATTGTCCTAGGGGGACCCCCCGGAGGGGGAATACGCCTTGGCACTGATGAGCTCGTTCAATCCCAAACATTGGAGTAAGATGCCCTTCCCCTATCCCCTCCTTCAACCACCTACTAAGAAACTGTATGGCAGAGTCCCCCCCCCCCTCCACCCCCTCAGGAAACCCCACCATCCCATCAGGAAACCCCACCATCCTTATATTACAACGTCTGGATCTATCCTCAAGGTCAGTGAGCTTATCTTTAACAGATGTCCTCTCCTTTTTCAAGTCATTAACCTCCTCCTCCAAAACCTTAATCCTATTTTCTGTTTTAGGGGCTTCTTCCTCCAGTCTGGAAATCCTCTCTCTCATTTTAGTCATATCGTGTCTTATCAGAGATACCTCGGTAGATACCACACCTAATTGTTTATTTATCTCCTCAATTGCACAATTAGATTTTTTCACCCCTCCCAAGATCTCCTCCAACATCTGTGTTCCCACAGGGGGCACAGACTGCCCTTCCTCAGTTTCTTCCACCGCCAAGACCGAGTACCTAGAGCCTGTTTTACTAGGGGAGAGATCCTTCTGGGTTCTAGTTTTTATACCCACAGCTGGAGACTTCCATATTTTATCCAATTTACCCATAGCCCCCTTATCTTTTTGTGGCGAGCTACCCCCTGATCTTCTGGGGTTCACCTTAGGGGCCATTTCACCCACTATTTCTCTTCACTTTATATTTGTGGGGTGTATGTATCACTACGGGGATATCACGGACCAACTTAGCAACTTTATACACCATAGGCCCCTCCCACTCGAGAATTTAAATCCCGTTATTTACAGCATACAAAAGTAAGAATTCACAGTCCCATATGGCTCTGGGGAGCGCTTAAAACCTAGGGTATCACACCCTGATCCAGAAATATCCACCACCAAATATAGCATACTAATATGCAACTACGGAATCATTAGCGTATTCACGCTCCCCCTGGTAGACAGTGCAATCACCCCCCAGAGTCACTGATCTTATTGGGTCCAGGGAGGGGTCCAATTTCATGAGAGAGGAATTCTGCTAAGACCAAGTTGTTCAATTTAGTCCATGAGTCCCGGTTTCTCCAAATCGCTAGGAGGAGTGACCAGGCAGAGAGTCAGGCATCCAATATTGTCCATTCCACATGGGGCCAGTGCAAGAGGCTGCTTCTGTTCAGAATATTGCCGGGGTATTAATCAATGGTTTCACCGGCTTCTGCACTGTTAGATATTCATCACATGTAAAGTCTGATCGTTTTACTCAGCTCCACTCTCCATCCACAAGAAAGGGTCTGGGCCAGTCTATTCAAATCCCAGCAAGGAGTAGCGGAGTTCCACACATGCCCCTCAACACCTCCGCGTCTGTCTATTACATTACTTAATTCCTTTAGAACATGGGGGTGAATGCCATCTGGACCTGGTGATTTGTCTATTTAGATTTTTTGTAGGTGGCACTGTACTTCTTCCTGGGTTAGACAGGTGACCTGTACTGGGGAGCTTACCTTATCACACTGTATTTCACCTGGCATTTCATTTTCCTCAGTGAATACAGTGGAGAAGAATTTTAGTATATTTGCTTTTTCCTGATCCCCGTTTATAATTTCTTCCTCATCATTTTTTAAAGGGCCAACACTTTCATTTTTGACCTTTTTGCTATTTATATAATTAAAGAACATTTTGGTGTTAGTCATACTCTCTTTGGCAATGAGTCTTTCTGTCTCTATTTTTGCGGCTTTTATCTGTTTTTTACATATTTCACATTTTTCTCTATAGCTTTTTAATGCTTCTTCACTGCTGTCCTGTTTTAGTAACTGAAATGCTTTATTTTAGTCATTTATTGCCCCCTTAACATTTTTATTCATCCATATTGGTTTACTTTTATTTCTGACCCTTTTATTCCTATAAAGTATATACATCTTACAGTGAAAATTTAAGATATTTTTAAAAGTCTCCCATTTAGTGTCAGTATTGTTATTTTTGAGGACATTATCCCATTTTATATTGTTATGGGCTTCTCTGAGTTGATCGAACTTTGCTTTTCGAAAGTTCATTGTTTTTGTGGCCCCTCGAGAGATTCCCTTATTGAAGAACAAGTTATAATGTATTACATTATGATCACTATTTCCTCGGTGTCCATCTACTTGCACATTAATTACTCTGCCAGTTTCAGTACGTTGGTAAATATTAAGTCTAGTAGGGCGCCCCCTCTGGTCAGGCCCTGCACCATTTGGGACAGATAATGGTCTTTAGCTATAGTCAGAAATCTGTTTCCTTTAAAGTCGAAGTCTGCCCAGTTCTCCATGAACCCAAACCCCTCCTTCCTACACCAGCTTCTGAGCCACTTGTTTACCTCCCTTATCTCCCGCAGCCTCTCTGGTACGGCTCGTGGTACAGGTAATATTTCAGAAAATACTACCTTGGAGGTCCTTGCCTTAAGCTTGCAGCCTAAGTCCCTGAAATCATTTTTAAGGACACTCCATCTACCTCTTACTTTGTCATTGGTGCCAATATGTACCATGACTGCTGGGTCTTCTCCAGCCCCACCCAGCAACCTGTCAACCCGATCCGCGATGTGCCGAACTCGAGCGCCAGGAAGACAACACACTGTTCGGCTATCCCGGTCTTTGTGACAGATCACCCTGTCTGTCCCCCTAATAATTGAGTCCCCCACTACCAGTACCTGTCTGGCCTGCCCTGCTCTCCTCCCTCCCTCCTTACTGGAGCAGACACCCCCCTGGCGGTCAGAGGCAGAGTCCTGCTGCAGTACCGCTAGCTCTGAAATGACATCCCCCTCATCTGCCAACTGGGCAAACTTGTTGGGGTGTGCCAGTTCAGGACTAGCCTCCCTGACACTTTTCCCTCTACCCCGTTTTCTAACTGTAACCCAGCTAACTGCCTGACTGTCCTGCCCCTCCGTCCCACTATCCATCCCCACCTCGACCCCAGAGAGTACCTGCTCAGTGAGCAGGAGACTACTCTGCGGGTTGTCAATGCATCTCAGTGTTGCCAGTTGCTCCTCTAGATCCAGGATCTGGGCTTCTAAATGAGCAACTCGCACACATCTCGCACAACAATATGCACCCTCAAACTGTTGTTCAAGGATTGCATACATTGCGCAAGATGCACACTGGACTGCCTTTTCCAACATGGAGGTCATACTAGATTTGGGGATTGCAAAAATTAACAGAAAAGAAAAAAAAATCAAATATTTCAATTTAAACTTCCTGAATTTAAAGTCCCTTAATTTTAAGTCCCCTCACTTTTATACTCACTCACTTGTATGCTTCACACTCTTGTATACAGACAAACAATCGCTAGCTCAACATAGTGTATTTGCTTTATATTTATCACAACCACAACCACCTCTCTTCCACTGCCTGGAAGTGAAACTTTTTTTTTTTTTTTTTTCATTTACACATCCAAATTTAACGAAAAGTCGTAAAAGACCTGTGGGGTGTTAAGGCTCACTGGACCCCTTGGTACGTGGCTTGAGGGGTGTAGTTTCCAAAATGGTATGCCATGTGGGGGTTTTCTGCTCTTCTGGCACCATAGGGGCTTCCAAAATGTGACATGCCCCCCAAAAACCATTTCAGCAAAAATTCACTCTCCAAAATCCCATTGTTGCTCCTTCCCTTCTGAGCCCTCTACTGCACCAGCCGAACACTTTACATACACATATGAGGTATTTCCTTACTCTAGAGAAATTGGGTTACAAATTTTGGGGGGCTTTTTCTCCTATTACCCCTTGTAAAAATTCAAAAACTGGGTCTACAAGAACATGCGAGTGTAAAAAATGGAGATTTTGAATTTCCTCCTTCACTTTGCTGCTATTCCTGTGAAACACCTAAAGGGTTAACACACTTACCCAAATGTCATTTTGGATACTTTGAGGGGTGCAGTTTTTATAATGTGGTCATTTGTGGGGTATTTCTAATATGAAGGCCCTTCAAATCCACTTCAAAACTGAACTGGTCCCTGAAAAATTCCAATTTAGAAAATGTTGTGAAAAATTGGAAAAGTGCTGCTGAACTTTGAAGCCCTCTGATATCTTCTAAAAGTTAAAACCTGTCAACTTTATGATGAAAATATAAAGTAGACATATTGTATCTGTGAATCAATATATTATTTATTTGGAATGTCTGTTTTTGTTACAAGCAGAGAGCTTCAAAGTTAGAAAAATGCTAAATTTTCAATTTTTTCATCAAATTTTGGAATTTTTCACCAAGAAATGATGCAAGCCTCGACAAAAATTTACCACTAACATGAAGTAGAATATGTCACGAAAAAACAATGTCAGAATCAGAATGAAAAGTAAAAGTATCCCAGAGTTATTAATGCTTAAAATGACAATGGTCAGATGTGCAAAAATGGCTGGGTCCTTAAGGTGAAAATGGGCTGGTTCCTTAAGGGGTTAAACCCCACTGGCATTTGACAGATCTTTGGAACAGTGGGCTGTGCAAATGAAAAATTTTCATTTTTCTTTTGGCAGACCACTGCTCAAAAAAATCTATCAGACACCTGTGAGATGTAAATGCTCACTGCACTTCTTATTAGGGGTGTAGTTTCCAAAATGGGGTCACATGTGTGTGTGTGTGTGTGTGTGTGTGGGGGGGGGGGTTCACTGTTCTGGCACCATGGAGGCCTAAACGCACATGGCCTTCAATTTCAGCCAGATTCTCTCTCCAAAAGCCCAATGGTGCTCCTTCTCTTCTGAGCCCTGTAGTTCACCCGCAGAGCACTTTACATCCACATGTGGGGTATTTTCTGACTCAGAAGAGATGGGGTTACAAATTTTGCTGGGCTTTTTTTCCTATTACCCCTTGTGAAAATGATAAAATTGGGGTAACAATAGCATTTTAGGGAAAAAAATATACATTTTTTTATTTTCACCTCCAACTTTAACAAAAATTTGTCAAACACCTGTGGGATGTTAAGGCTCACTATACCCCTTGTTACTTTACGTGAGGGGTGTAGTTTTCTAAATGGGGGTCACATATGGGTGTTTTTTATGTTTATGTCAGAACTGCTGTAACTACCAGCCACCCCTGTGCAAATCACCAATTTAGGCCTCAAATGTATATGGTACACTCTGTTTACACTAACATGCTGGTGTAGACCCAAAATTTACCTTTTCTTAAGGGGTAAAAGAAGAGAAAAAAAATTTGTAACCAAAAACTGTTGCCTTGAAATATGAGAGGGCTCCAAAGTGAAAGAGCACCATGTGCATTTGAGGCCTAAATTAGGGATTTGCATCCACCACCAAATTACCCTACAGCAGTGCTTTCCAAATAGGGTGTCTCCAGCTGTTGCACTACTTCCTGTTCAGGGTGTGGTTGTGTGATCGTCAGCTCCAGGAGAACCAGAGAACCAGAGAGCAGCAGGATTTTCACCAGCCCTCCCCCCCCCCCCCCCCCCCAGGTTTGTGGCAGCCTTCGGGGAAGGGTTTCCCTGCATGAACCCCAACGTCCCCATCTCCCTTACCAGGCCGGCGGGAGGTGGAGGTGACATTGCAACGGCCAACTCCCAGGATGGGGTACGGAGATCCTCCAGGATCCGCAGAAATGCAGAACCAACTCCACCGTCCATATCTGGAAGCCGCAAGGCTGCAAGGAAGGCTACAAGCAAGGCTGCAGGTAAAGACCTGCATGAAGGTGAGGAGTTGAGGAGAAACATGGGGAGGCAAGGTACCTCTGAACCCCAGCAATGGGGGGCATTGGGTCCCAGGGAGTCTTTGGCCACTTTTGGGTCCCGAATCCAAGCAAAAATGGCGGAGTATGAGTGTCTTGGCAAAATGCTTCGTGGGCTAAGAGAGGACTTAAAATTTGCCCGTTACCAGGCTGATTACACCTCAAAAAATCGAAGGCCAGTGTATTCGGCTAAAGTGCGCACCCTGAAAAAAGAGGTTGAGGAGGTAGAAAGGGTGAGGATGGAGATCATGGAAGGGGCTGGTATCTTCAGAGAAAAACTCTGCAATGAAAGTCGGTTCAGAGGCCAGCAGAACCCAGAAAGAGAGGAGGAGGTCAGTCACAGCGAAAGCAGTGCAGAGGAGGATGGTGTGGAGGTGGATGGTGGAGGAGAAAGAGAGAACAGTGCTGAGGAGGACAGTGTGGAGGAAGATGGTGGTGGAGAAAGAGAGGACAGTGCTGAGGAAGGTGCTAAAGAGAAGCAAGATGGTGGTGCAGAGGAGAGTGAAATAGAGGAGGAGGACACAACCCAGAGTTCATACATAAATCCTGCTCAGGTAGCCCTGCCTGTAACGTCAGATGACAGCAGTGACGACAGCGGCAGCAGCAATGGGTTAATTGGTGGTGGATTGCTGAAGGCGATTGTGCTCCAAGAGTCACCTACCCATTTTGAGAACTTCTCATTTGGAAATGACTTAGGCCCAGATACTGAGGTGAAGGGCAAGAGGAAGAGGAGAAATAAAAAGGAAAAAAGGAGAGGTCACCAGACTTGTTTATTCTTCTCTCCAGCAGTCTGGGCCATCTGAAAAGGTGGTTCAGGCTGGTGGGCCCCCCAGTCTGCCCGACCCCGCTTTTGCTGTAAAGCGGGGCCAGAATGGGGGGTACATGGTGGATAAGGTTTCTAAGATGGCTGCAGACGCCAAGGAGCCGCCTGTCCAGTCGGTAGGGAAGGGCAGGACAGGCTTAAGGTGGGCGACTCCGATGCTGCAGGACCACCCCAGGTGGGCAGGGGGCGTGTCCTAGTGCCGGAGCTTGGTGATGTTGCTGTCTGCTCGGGGGGCGGTCCCCCGAGCGATCTGGGCGTAGCAGGGCACTCCTCTGTGAGGGGGGGGAGTGTCCATGCGTCTGGATTGGTAGAAAAGCCCGGGCGGTCGGGTAAGGTGGCTCCTGAAGGTTGCACTGACGCTGTGGGGAATCCCTCCACGTCGGCTGCTGTAGGAGGGGTGGGGGTGCGTCCGGAGGGACAGATCCCACCCAGTGTGAAGCAGTTCTCACTGGGAACATCATCGGCGTTGAAGGAAGTGTCATCACTGGAACTGGAAGTAACATCGCCAGAACCGAAAAAGCGGTCATCGGGGGCGGGACCAGCAGCACAAACCCCCGTGGCATACGCAAATAACCCGGCCAGCTCAGGAAAGTTTAGCCAGGATAATAGTGTGAAAGGGAAGAGTGCAAAAGAGAGTGAAAATTTTGGTGATGGTATGTTGCATGAAAATGTTAGCAGTGTGCAAGAGTGGGGCATTAGAGGTGTACTAGAGAGGGGTGCTAGCGGTGTGCAAGAGAGGGGTGCTAGCGGTGTGCAAGAGAGGGGTGCTAGCGGTGTGCAAGAGAGGGGTGCTAGCGGTGTGCAAGAGAGGGGTGCTAGCGGTGTGCGAGAGAGGGGTGCTAGCGGTGTGCAAGAAAGGGATGCTAGCGGTGTGCGAGAGAGGGGTGCTAGAGGTGTACAAGAGAGGGATGCTATCGGTGTGCAAGAGAAGAGTGCTGGAGGCAGGCAAAGGGATGTCACTGGATCAGTAAAGAGTACTGAGGAAGTAGGGGCTGGTTCGGCTGCCCCCCTGGTGGCGACTGCTAGAAGCTATGCCAGCGTCGCTGCCGGGGAATCAAGAGGGTCTCCGTCTCCATCTGGTTCTGGGGGTCACTTGCAGCGGCGCCTCCTGGAGGCTCTGCGTAAGGGTGATAGGTCAATTGAGGTAGAAGGGAGGGGTTCGGTTGACCTGTCTTTTTGGATAGAGAGGCATGGTCTGGGTGCCTTCCAAGAACAGAATGGGGAGGTGATGTGGTCCCTCCCGACTCCCGGGCAGGATAGTAACCGTAGGAATGTGGCCCGTCTGATTTGGAGGGGTAAAGATGCGTGTGTTACGCCGAGCGCTCCGGGTCCCCGCTCCTCCCCGGAGCGCTCGCTACACTCTCGTCACTGCAGCGCTCCGGTCAGATCCACTGACCCGGGGCGCTGCGATACCGCCTCCAGCCGGGATGCGATTCGCGATGCGGGTGGCGCCCGCTCGCGATGCGCACCCCGGCTCCCGTACCTGACTCGCTCTCCGTCGGTCCTGTCCCGGCGCGCGCGGCCCCGCTCCCTAGGGCGCGCGCGCGCCGGGTCTTTGCGATTTAAAGGGCCACTTCGCCGCTGATTGGCGCAGTGGTTCTAATTAGTGTGTTCACCTGTGCACTCCTTATTTATACCTCACTTCCCCTGCACTCCCTCGCCGGATCTTGTTGCCATTGTGCCAGTGAAAGCGTTTCCTTGTGTGTTCCTAGCCTGTGTTCCAGACCTCCTGCCGTTGCCCCTGACTACGATCCTTGCTGCCTGCCCCGACCTTCTGCTACGTCCGACCTTGCTTCTGTCTACTCCCTTGTACCGCGCCTATCTTCAGCAGTCAGAGAGGTTGAGCCGTTGCTAGTGGATAAGACCTGGTCACTACCGCCGCAGCAAGACCATCCCGCTTTGCGGCGGGCTCTGGTGAAAACCAGTAGTGACTTAGAACCGATCCACTGGCACGGTCCACGCCAATCCCTCTCTGGCACAGAGGATCCACTACCTGCCAGCCGGCATCGTGACAGTAGATCCGGCCATGGATCCCGCTGAAGTTCCTCTGCCAGTTGTCGCCGACCTCACCACGGTGGTCGCCCAGCAGTCACAACAGATAGCGCAACAAGGCCAACAGCTGTCTCAACTGACCGTGATGCTACAGCAGCTACTACCACAGCTTCAGCAATCATCTCCTCCGCCAGCTCCTGCACCTCCTCCGCAGCGAGTGGCCGCTTCTGGTCTACGACTATCCTTGCCGGATAAATTTGATGGGGACTCTAAATTCTGCCGTGGCTTTCTTTCCCAATGTTCCCTGCACTTGGAGATGATGTCGGACCAGTTTCCTACTGAAAGGTCTAAGGTGGCTTTCGTAGTCAGCCTTCTGTCTGGAAAAGCTCTGTCATGGGCCACACCGCTCTGGGACCGCAATGACCCCGTCACTGCCTCTATACACTCCTTCTTCTCGGAAATTCGAAGTGTCTTTGAGGAACCTGCCCGAGCCTCTTCTGCTGAGACTGCCCTGTTGAACCTGGTCCAGGGTAATTCTTCCGTTGGCGAGTACGCCGTACAATTCCGTACTCTTGCTTCAGAATTATCCTGGAATAATGAGGCCCTCTGCGCGACCTTTAAAAAAGGCCTATCCAGCAACATTAAAGATGTTCTGGCCGCACGAGAAATCCCTGCTAACCTACATGAACTCATTCATCTAGCCACTCGCATTGACATGCGTTTTTCCGAAAGGCGTCAGGAGCTCCGCCAGGATATGGACTTTGTTCGCACGAGGCGTTTTTTCTCCCCGGCTCCTCTCTCCTCTGGTCCCCTGCAATCCGTTCCTGTGCCTCCCGCCGTGGAGGCTATGCAGGTCGACCGGTCTCGCCTGACACCTCAAGAGAGGACACGACGCCGCATGGAGAATCTCTGCCTGTACTGTGCCAGTACCGAACACTTCCTGAAGGATTGTCCTATCCGTCCTCCCCGCCTGGAAAGACGTACGCTGACTCCGCACAAAGGTGAGACAGTCCTTGATGTCTACTCTGCTTCTCCACGTCTTACTGTGCCTGTGCGGATATCTGCCTCTGCCTTCTCCTTCTCTACTATGGCCTTCTTGGATTCCGGATCTGCAGGAAATTTTATTTTGGCCTCTCTCGTCAACAGGTTCAACATCCCGGTGACCAGTGTCGCCAGACCCCTCTACATCAATTGTGTAAACAATGAAAGATTGGACTGTACCATACGTTTCCGCACGGAGCCCCTTCTAATGTGCATCGGACCTCATCACGAGAAGATTGAATTTTTGGTCCTCCCCAATTGCACTTCCGAAATTCTCCTTGGACTACCCTGGCTTCAACTCCATTCCCCAACCCTGGATTGGTCCACTGGGGAGATCAAGAGTTGGGGGCCCTCTTGTTTCAAGGACTGCCTAAAACCGGTTCCCAGTACCCCTTGCCGTGACTCTGTGGTTCCCCCTGTAACCGGTCTCCCTAAGGCCTATATGGACTTTGCGGATGTTTTTTGCAAAAAACAAGCTGAGACTCTACCTCCTCACAGGCCTTATGATTGTCCTATTGACCTCCTCCCGGGCACTACTCCACCCCGGGGCAGAATTTATCCTCTGTCCGCCCCAGAGACTCTTGCTATGTCTGAGTACATCCAGGAAAATTTAAAAAAGGGCTTTATCCGTAAATCCTCCTCTCCTGCCGGAGCCGGATTTTTCTTTGTGTCCAAAAAAGATGGCTCTCTACGTCCTTGCATTGACTACCGCGGTCTTAATAAAATCACGGTAAAGAACCGCTACCCCCTACCCCTCATCTCTGAACTCTTTGATCGCCTCCAAGGTGCCCACATCTTTACCAAACTGGACTTAAGAGGTGCTTATAATCTCATCCGCATCAGAGAGGGGGATGAATGGAAAACGGCATTTAACACTAGAGATGGACACTTTGAGTATCTGGTCATGCCCTTTGGCCTGTGCAACGCCCCTGCCGTCTTCCAAGACTTTGTTAATGAAATTTTTCGTGATCTCTTATACTCCTGTGTTGTTGTATATCTGGACGATATCCTGATTTTTTCTGCCAATCTAGAAGAACACCGCCAGCATGTCCGTATGGTTCTTCAGAGACTTCGTGACAATCAACTTTATGCCAAGATAGAGAAATGTCTGTTTGAATGCCAATCTCTTCCTTTCCTAGGATACTTGGTCTCTGGCCAGGGACTACAAATGGATCCAGACAAACTCTCTGCCGTCTTAGATTGGCCACGCCCCTCCGGACTCCGTGCTATCCAACGTTTTTTGGGGTTCGCCAATTATTACAGGCAATTTATTCCACATTTTTCTACCGGTGTGGCTCCTATCGTGGCTTTAACCAAAAAAAATGCCAATCCCAAGTCTTGGCCTCCTCAAGCGGAAGACGCCTTTAAACGGCTCAAGTCTGCCTTTTCTTCGGCTCCCGTGCTCTCCAGACCTGACCCATCTAAACCCTTCCTATTGGAGGTTGATGCCTCCTCTGTAGGAGCTGGAGCGGTCCTTCTACAAAAAAATTCTTCCGGGCATGCTGTTACTTGTGGTTTTTTTCTAGGACCTTCTCTCCGGCGGAGAGGAACTACTCCATCGGGGATCGAGAGCTTCTAGCCATTAAATTAGCACTTGAGGAATGGAGGCATCTGCTGGAGGGATCAAGATTTCCAGTTATTATTTACACCGATCACAAGAACCTCTCCTATCTCCAGTCTGCCCAACGGCTGAATCCTCGCCAGGCCAGGTGGTCTCTGTTCTTTGCCCGATTTAATTTTGAAATTCACTTTCGGCCTGCCGATAAGAACATTAGGGCCGATGCTCTCTCTCGTTCCTCGGATGCTTCGGAAGTTGAACTCTCTCCGCAACACATCATTCCTCCTGACTGCCTGATTTCCACTTCTCCAGCCTCCATCAGGCAAACTCCTCCAGGAAAGACCTTCGTCTCTCCACGCCAACGCCTCGGAATCCTCAAATGGGGTCACTCCTCCCATCTCGCAGGTCATGCAGGCATCAAGAAATCTGTGCAACTCATCTCTCGCTTCTATTGGTGGCCGACTCTGGAGACGGATGTCGTGGACTTTGTGCGAGCCTGCACTGTCTGTGCCCGGGATAAGACTCCTCGCCAGAAGCCCGCTGGTTTTCTTCATCCTCTGCCTGTCCCCGAACAGCCTTGGTCTCTGATTGGTATGGATTTTATTACAGACTTACCCCCATCCCGTGGCAACACTGTTGTTTGGGTGGTCGTTGATCGATTCTCCAAAATGGCACATTTCATCCCTCTTCCTGGTCTTCCTTCAGCGCCTCAGTTGGCTAAACAATTTTTTGTACACATTTTTCGTCTTCACGGGTTGCCCACGCAGATCGTCTCGGATAGAGGCGCCCAATTCGTGTCAAAATTCTGGAGGGCTCTCTGTAAACAACTCAAGATTAAATTAAACTTTTCTTCTGCATATCATCCTCAATCCAATGGACAAGTAGAAAGAATTAACCAGGTCTTGGGTGATTATTTACGACATTTTGTTTCCTCCCGCCAGGATGATTGGGCAGATCTTCTACCATGGGCCGAATTCTCGTATAACTTCAGAGTCTCTGAATCTTCCTCCAAATCCCCATTTTTCGTGGTGTACGGCCGTCACCCTCTTCCTCCCCTCCCTACCCCCTTGCCCTCTGGTCTGCCCGCTGTGGATGAAATTTCTCGTGATCTTTCCACCATATGGAGAGAGACCCAAAATTCTCTCTTACAGGCTTCATCACGCATGAAGAAGTTTGCTGATAAGAAAAGAAGAGCTCCTCCCATTTTTTCTCCTGGAGACAAGGTATGGCTCTCCGCTAAATATGTCCGCTTCCGTGTCCCTAGCTACAAGTTGGGACCACGCTATCTTGGTCCTTTCAAAATTTTGTGCCAGATTAATCCTGTCTCTTACAAACTTCTTCTTCCTCCTTCTCTTCGTATCCCTAATGCCTTTCACGTTTCTCTTCTTAAACCACTTATCATCAACCGTTTCTCTCCCAAACTTGTTTCCCCCACTCCTGTTTCCGGCTCCTCGGACATCTTCTCCGTCAAAGAGATTCTGGCATCCAAGAAGGTCAGAGGGAAAACTTTTTTTTTAGTTGATTGGGAGGGTTGTGGTCCAGAAGAGAGATCCTGGGAACCTGAGGACAATATTCTAGACAAAAGTCTGGTCCTCAGGTTCTCAGGCTCTAAGAAGAGGGGGAGACCCAAGGGGATGGGTACTGTTACGCCGAGCGCTCCAGGTCCCCGCTCCTCCCCGGAGCGCTCGCTACACTCTCGTCACTGCAGCGCTCCGGTCAGATCCACTGACCCGGGGCGCTGCGATACCGCCTCCAGCCGGGATGCGATTCGCGATGCGGGTGGCGCCCGCTCGCGATGCGCACCCCGGCTCCCGTACCTGACTCGCTCTCCGTCGGTCCTGTCCCGGCGCGCGCGGCCCCGCTCCCTAGGGCGCGCGCGCGCCGGGTCTTTGCGATTTAAAGGGCCACTTCGCCGCTGATTGGCGCAGTGGTTCTAATTAGTGTGTTCACCTGTGCACTCCTTATTTATACCTCACTTCCCCTGCACTCCCTCGCCGGATCTTGTTGCCATTGTGCCAGTGAAAGCGTTTCCTTGTGTGTTCCTAGCCTGTGTTCCAGACCTCCTGCCGTTGCCCCTGACTACGATCCTTGCTGCCTGCCCCGACCTTCTGCTACGTCCGACCTTGCTTCTGTCTACTCCCTTGTACCGCGCCTATCTTCAGCAGTCAGAGAGGTTGAGCCGTTGCTAGTGGATACGACCTGGTCACTACCGCCGCAGCAAGACCATCCCGCTTTGCGGCGGGCTCTGGTGAAAACCAGTAGTGACTTAGAACCGATCCACTAGCACGGTCCACGCCAATCCCTCTCTGGCACAGAGGATCCACTACCTGCCAGCCGGCATCGTGACAGCGTGCCCGCCCCGAGCAAGGGTGGTTAAGCTCCTCCTTCAGATGGAGTTCAGGGCGAGTGACATCTTTGCCCTGATTCACCCCTATGGTTCTTCTGAGTTCGACATCAGCTTTGTTCGGCCAGAGGGTCTTGAACTTTTCTGGTCGAATTACGAGATGGTGAAGAACGAGCCCGGCTGGCGGGATTTTGCTGTAAAAGCGATATCCCGGCAGAACCAAACCAAGAGAGTGACCGTTTTGACCCGTAACGAGTCGCTGTCTTGCTACGACATCATGACCTGGCTCGGTCGTTATGGGGATGTGACGGACATGCCCAAGAAAAATCTTGATGAGCACGGGATCTGGTCTGGGGCCTGGACGTTTTCCGTCAAACTTAGGCGTTCAGGGAGCACAGTTGCCCACATCCCATCGGCAGCCTTACTCGGACGTGACAGAATCCAAGTCTTCTACCAGGGGCAGCCTAAAGTCTGCCACAGGTGTGGTAGTCCTACCCATTTTAGCGCAGCCTGCACTGTGCAAGTTTGCGATTTTTGTGGTGGGGCTGGTCATTTGGCTGCATCCTGTGGGCAGATCCGGTGTCATCTGTGTGTTGTCCTAGGACACCCTTTCAAGCGTTGCCCCAGCGCCTTTTCCCGTTTGGTGGCCGCTCCAGCTGGGGAGAGCTTTAGGGTTGCCCCGGCTGGGGAGGGTACGGGCATGGGTGAAGGAGCAAAAGGGTTAATGAAGAGCAAGAAGGGGCCTGCCAAACTAAGGCGAGAGGAAAACCGCAGAAGGAGCAGGGAGCTGGAGATTTCTCAGGTGGCGGGGGTAGCTCCTGGCCCTGCTCCTGTCACTAGCCCAGATGTTGCTGAGACCCTGGGGGATGGTGTGTTGGATGAGGAGATTAGGAGGATTCGCGAAGAGGAAGGCAAAGAGGCTGATCTTTTCTGATTCCTCCCACTATAAAAGTGTGGATGAGGAGGGGAGGGAAAGGCCGAAAAAAGACAAGGGCAAAAAAGTTGTAAAGGGGAAGTCTCAGTCCTCTATTTCAGGTGCTAAAGGCCAGGTCCTAAAAGGAAGCTTACCTGCCCCCCTTCTGATTGACCTATCGAACAGGTACCTTGTCCTTGATACCATCTCCTCCCCCTCATTGGAGGGGGGTGGCGAGGATGGGGTGCCTGAGGGATTGGAGCCTCCAGGGGGAACTGGGTCCTGTCCTGTTGAGGCATCTTCCTCGGAGGGCAGGGCTAACTCAGGGCCAGATGGAGATGGGAGCCAGATGGATCAGTCTGAGTCAAAAAAGAGATCTAAAGAAAGTAAGAATGCTCCTTCTTCTTCAGGGGATGAGGCGGTGAAGAAGAAGGGCAAGAAAAAATAATGGGTAAGGCCGTCTAACTCAATTACCCAGGATGGCAGCACTCACCCCATTGACGCTGGCATCTATTAATTGTGCCAGTATAAAGTCTGATACGGCTAGATTCGCAGCCTTTGATTTTCTCGGCCGTGTTGAAGCCGACATTTTCTTTTTACAGGAGACCAGGTTGTCAGATCTAGCCTCTCTGGTGAAAGCCAGAAGAGAGTGGAGGCGCGGCCCCTCCCACTGGTCTCTTGTGGCTGAGCCGTATAGTGGGGTGGCGGTCCTTTTTACCGCTCCGGTCGAATGCAGACGGGTCATTGAGTTAGAAATGGGGAGGTGCCTGATCTTAGATGTCTTCATGAAGGGACAAGAGCTCCGGCTCATTAACATCTACACCCCACAAACAAAGTGGGGCCGTAAGGATCTCTTTATGAGGATTAAACCCTTTCTTTTTACTAGCCGGCAAGTGATCTTTGGAGGGGACTTCAATAATGTCACGAGGTCCCAAGATAGGAGAGGTTCCAATGATCGGCTGGCTTATGACTGTGTGGCCCTTAGTAATATAGTCAGGGAAGCTCGCCTAGAGGATGCCCACATCCGGAGCCCCTCAGGCCACGCGGGTTTCACCTTTCATCGAGGTAGCAGCAGGTCTAGGATAGACAGGTTTTATTTAAAGGAGGAAGCCGTCTCTTCCGCAGTGTCCGTGGTTGAGGTGGAGTTCTCCGACCACTGTATGATTTTGTTTTCCCTGAATGTTTCAGAGACCCCCCGGATGGGAAAAGGTTATTGGAAGCTGAATTTGTCCCTCCTGGAGGAAACAGAGATAAGACAGTCCTTTGAGGATTTTCTTCAAAGTCAGGTACCTTTACTGGACTTTTGTAGTAGTAAGTCTGAGTGGTGGGAGATATTCAAGAAGCAGGTTGCGGGGTTCTTCCGCCAGCTCTCGAGCCTCAGGTCCCTAAACAGGTATCGCCTGTATCAGGGACTGAGGAGGAAACTCGAGCTTCTCGTCTCGACTGGAGGTAGCCGAGAGGATATCTCCAGAGTGAAGTCCTTGCTGATGAGGTGTCAGTACGATAGGCAAGCATCTTTGGTTTTTGAGAGGGATTACGGGAAGTACCGCTCGCCCGACCCTTACAGGAACTGCAAGATGTCAGTGAGTAGTAAAGTAGTCTCAGGACTGATTGATAGTACGGGATCTCTGAATCGGTCCAGATCAGGGATCCTGGAGGTCGTCAGATCCTTCTACTCGCACCTACAGACAGGAAGCTTCTGGCCAAGATACTGTTTAATCGGCTGGTGAAGTTTGCACCCCGGCTCCTTTCGGGGGCTCAGCACTGCTCTGTTCCAGGCCGAAGCACCTTAAGTGCTGTCCTCAGTGTCAGGGAGGCAGTGGAGCGGAGTAGTGCGGGTCTCTGGAAGGGGTACTTACTTTTCCTTGGATCAGGCCAAAGCATTTGATCGAGTGAACCATGACTACCTCTGGTCCGTCCTCCTGAGATATGGCTTACCGTGTACTTTTGTTAATTGGCTTAAGATCTTGTATGCAGGGGCAGAGAGTTTCCCGCTGGTGAACGGGTGGTCTGGCCGCTCTTTGAGGTGGGGTCTGGAGTCCGTCAGGGTTGTCCTTTGAGCCCGCTCTTATATGTATTTGCGATCGATCCCTTCCTTAGGAGGGTGAGTTGCGGACCATTGGCGGGAGTCAGGATGATTCTGGCGGAGCCGGGTGTCGCCCAGAGAGTGGTGGCGTACGCTGATGATGTCACCATTTTCCTCTCCTCGAGAGAGGAGGCCGATGTGGTGATGTCGGAAGTGGACCGCTACTCGGAGGCATCCGGGTCTAAGATCAACCAGGATAAGTGTGAGAGTCTCTGGCTGGGAGGGGGAGACCCCACGTTTGATCTCCCGGACACCCGTCCAGGGCCCCAAGACTCAGCAAAAGTTTTGGGCATCACATTCGGCCAGGATGATTATCCCACCAAAAACTGGGATGGTAAGCTCCAGGATGCCACTCAGAGGGTGGACCAGTGGAAGGGTTGGTCTATGACCCTCAGGGAAAGGGTACACCTGATCAAATCGTACCTGCTCCCCTTGTTTATCTATCTGGGCAGCGTATGTATTTTACCAGAGGCTTACTACACTAGGGTCTACAGCCTGTTTTTCCAACTGTTATGGGGGAACAGGTTGAACCTAGTCAAGAGGGAGGTTACGTACCGCACGAGGAGACTAGGGGGTTTATCTATGGTAAACCCTGTGGTGTTCTTAACGAACACCTTCTTGAAAGCCAACATTGCAAACCTCTGGTCAGAGAGGGCTCCTCCGTGGGTACTCTCCTGCAGGGAATGGTTTCGGCCTTTCTTCCAGGAATGGGAGACAGGAGGGCAAGTGAAGGACCTCCGTACACCACATGGATATCTTCCGGCTTACGCTACCCCGACTCTGAAGGCGATACGTCGGTGGGGTCTGGGAGTGTGGGAGATCAGGACCCAGTCAAGGCAGTTCCTTGACAAACGGGTTCTGTTGACCCACTTCCAGAAGCCTCTGGCGCTCAGGGACTGCCCAGGTCGGGATCTGACGGTGGGATTGCATCTTTTAAATATGAAAAGGATCCCCCAGAAGTTTTGGGACTTGGCCTGGCGCTGCTTTCAGGGGAAGCTATATGTGAGGGACAACCTGAAGTACAGGAACTCTGATGACCGGGGATGTCCCCGAGAAGAGTACGGGGACACGCTGGAAAGCATGGACCACTTCCTGCTTCATTGTCCCTTTAATATAGGGGTTTACAACAGGGTGGGTGCTTCCATCGGCTGGAGTCAACTTGCCGGCCTTTCCTATCCGGAGTGGGCTTATGGGGCATTCAGGAACCTGGGTGGCCGTGATCGGGGCACTTTATTCTTAGTTAGCTTAGTGGTTAGGTACTACACGTGGAATGCACGGTGCTTAGTATCGACCCAACAGAAAGTCCTCTCCGAGGTGGAGGTATGTAGGAACATCACTGGTGACCTCGGGAAGATCAGGTCTTTGGAGTATGGCAGTCTTGGTACCAGTAGGGCTTCTCTCCTGTGGAGAGGGTTTTCTTTTGATGTACCTTAATTTTGGTTAGGGACAGTATATAGATGTTAGGGTGAGTATAGGGTCAGTTTTATGAAGGGATAGCGATAGGGTTAGAAGTAAGGTTCATAGGGTAAGCATTTTGAAACTTAGTTTTATCAGGATTGCCATCCTTCTTCCTGGTGGTGGGCTATGCATGTCACTCTAGCTTTTTGTTTTGTTTTCTGTAATTTGAATGTAAAGGGCTTGCAGGCAACCAATCTTGGGCCTGGTGGGGGTTTGAAGTACTGTATTACTTTGTTTTTCATATTATTTCTGTGGTTGTAGTGAATTAGTACATTGTTGAGTTAGTTAATAATAGTGGGGGGGGGGATTAATTTTAAGTTGGGTGGGGGTTGTTGGGGGGAGGGGGTGATGCTTTGGGTCTGACTTGGGTCAGTTTATGGACAATGACTGTTTCAGTAAAAAAAAAATAATAATAAATAAAAAAAACACTGTGATACACGAACTCTGACCATGTCCAGTGGGAGTGGTGTGGGTGATGGGAGAGTTCATAGTGTAGGTTATTTTTCTTTAGGTTTTATTCTTGTTTACATGTATTTCATAAGTATAAATAGTTTTATGTATTTTTGTATAGTGTTATACCTCATTGTTGGGTAAAGGAAGTCGGACCAGCTTTTAGTTGATATTATTGTGTTTATTTTTTCCCCCTTATGGTAATGTATCCATGCATGTGTGTGTTACTATAGTTTAAAGAGAAGGGAAAGGAGAAAGGGGAAAAAATAAATAAATAAATGAAATTTCCAAGTTGGAATTATTTTTAGTTATGGCAATAAGCCCTCTTTTTATTATAAATTTTTTTATTTTTTTTTACTTTATTTTATTTTTTAATTTTTTTCGTTGTTATGATCTAATATGTATTGTGAGTATTGGTTGTTGTCTGTGTGTAAAATTAATGGTATTTCCAAGATGGAATTATTTTATTTATTTCCTTATTATTTTTATGGCAGTTAGCCCTATTTATTTTTGTTTAATGCATTTTGTGTATGGTATGTGGGGATAAGTTTCCTATTCGGATGTTTTCAGTTAAAACTTAATTAAGGAAAGCTATATTTATGTTTTGTTGGTAATTAATGTGTGTGTGTATGTGTGTTTGGAAGGATAATAGGTAAGAATTAGTAGTATCAGGCATTATTTGGTAGTTGAGTTAAGCTGGGCTGGTTGGTTAGGTAGGTCCTTTTATTCTGTAACAAAGAGTTTATATTTGTTACTTTTTCATCCTTATGTTTCAGCTGATTAAGCATTGTATTTGTGTTTTGTAAAAGTTTTATATTTTTCTAATAAAAAGAGTTCCAGCTGTAGCAAAACTCCCAGCATGCCAGGACAGTCAATGGCTATGCCGATGTGCTGGCCCCTGTATTCTCTGTGCAGTGATGACAACAGGGTGCCGCAACCGAGATCACGGGGGTCCTTTGGAGAGGGGATAAGATGTCTTGGTGCGTAGTACCCCTTTAAGAGGGAAAAACATGATATATATTTAACCCCAAACCAAATGTACCTTATTTTTATTTTCTACCTAATGTACATAAAGACCGAAAAAAAAAACACCTGGTCGTCCGATAGTTGCCAGATGTTTATCTGAATATATAGACCATCAGTTACAGAAATGTGCGGTGTCTTTACCAGCATACCTCAGAGATAAATGGGCGTTTATTAACCCTATTGAAAGATATCATACGGGAAGAGGACTATATGTGGGCAACGCTAGATATTGCTTCATTATATAGTAACATCCCACATGACAGAGGAGTGGAAGCTGTGTGATCTTTTTTAGTGGAAGATCCCTTGATGCCCATACATCAGAGGAACTTCATTTTGGAGGCCATTAAAGGAGTAGTGCAGTGTTGAAAAACATCCCCTATCCCAAGGATAGGGGATACATTTCAGATTGTGGGGTGTCCGACTGCTGGGGGGCCCCGTGATCTCCTGTACGGGGCCCTGGCTCGCTGGCCAGATAGCGCGTGTTGACTAGTGTTGAGCAGCATAGGCCATATTCGAATTCGCGATATTTCGCGTATATATGGACAAATATTCGTCATATATTCGCTAAATTCGCATATTCGTAATATTCGCGTAATATTTTTGCATATGCGAAAATTTGCATAAATGAAAATGTGCATAAGCAAATTTTCCCATATGCGAAAATTCATACGCCAGTCTCACACAGTAGTATTAGAGCCTTCTTTACACCACACAAGCTGGAAGCAGAGAGGGATGATCACTGTGATGTGTATTGTGAAAAAAAAAAAAACAATATTCGTAATTTCGAATATATAGTGCTATATTGGCGAATATTCGCGAATTCGCGCATTGCGAATATTTGCGAGCAACACTAGTGTTGACCACCAGACGAAGGGGCAGCCGACACGCCCCCTCAAAAAAAGCGCTATGGCAGAGCCAGAGATATCCAAAGGCAGCGCTGCATCAGTCCCCCCAAAAAATGTGAGTTCCTGGATTTAAATATCTATATTCAGGATGGCTGTTCGCATACTGCCAACTATTTTAAGGAGGTGGATGCAAACAGATACCTCGACTTTAACAGTTGCCATCTTAAATAATGGAAGAAGAACATTCCATTAGGTCAAATGAAAAGAATCCGAAGGAATTGTTCTTCCACACAAAAATACCTACAACAACTAGAGAACCTGGAGGATCGTTTTAAACAAAAAGGGTATCCCAAACCCCTTATACAAGGAGCACGCCAGAGAGTGGACGAATTAGAACAAAGTGCTTGCTTGAAAAATAATAAACAGGGTAATGCAGAGGGGGGTTATAATGATGAATTTGATTCTGTTTTTCTAACTAGGTATTACACTTCACACACCAATATTTTTTTATTATTTTTTTTTGTATAGGTAATATCACCAGCTCATATTATTGTGTCATGATTACTGGCACCATATGTAGTCCCCCAGTTATTCTTCTTTAGATGTTTTCCGTGTCCTGTGCAGTATCTCTCCCAGAAGTCCACTTGATGGCCCCCGTGGTGGTCTACACCCCGAAGTCATCAATTTTTACTCTAAGAGAGAGTGTGCAGCTGTTTCTGGAGACGGTCAACAATAACCTCTGCATGGTGGAATAATAGGTCACGATGTTTATCAGGATCAGTAGAAGCATCACCCACTCGATGATTATGATGGGGATTTCACGGATCTCGTCCCAGTCTTCATCATTATGGAATAATTCCTTTAATGTTTCATATCCAAAATAGAAAACTACACAGACAAAAGTCAGGCCACAGCAGGTGCATCTACTATGGTGGATGACTTTTTTTGCTCCTGGTAATTTATACATCTGGATGGACTGCCCAAGGTAGTATAAGGCTTCACATGTAATGGAAATTATCGTGCTGACAAAGTGTATCCTGGGATATTCTTCGGGGGACAATACATGCATAACAGCTGTGGAAAAACAGGAGGCCCACACAATGGCCAGCAGGATCCTCTGGATCAGGACCTGATGACCCCTGAACTCTTCAGTATGCATAACCATATACTTATAAATAAGAAAGGTTAGTACCAAAGTGCCAATGGACGTCCCTATAAATCCAATTCTGAATAATATGCTTTCGGGAAAGACATTTCCCACGTCACTGTGAAGGAAAAGAAACCAATGTTATTATGGATATTTCCTCACTCCCAACCCATGAAATAAGAATCATTTGCTTGTTTATCTTACCTGATGCTCATCAGTGGCGAGGCTGCATGGCCGAGGACGACCGTCATGATGTAGCTGGTGGCAAGCCAGGCCGCACACCAAAACGCCAACAGGAGGGGGACGAACCCCAGTCCTTTTAGCTCCATTTCAGACAAGTAGAAAAAGAAGACGCTAATCTCACTATTCTCACTAATCGCACTGGAACAGACTGAAGGCTCGGGCGGCTGTCAGTGGGATGTCAGGCCTCCAGCTGTCTATGACATCACATGTGACATGTCAGAATGACTGCTTGTTTCTTTGAGCTGCCATGATTTAGTATCTGCTATAGACAGAACCTGATGTTTTTACTATGGACCTTACAGACCTCAGAACCCAAGTAATTAGTGCAGGGGCTCCATTTTGATCATCTCATATTTCACATTATTTGAGTTCCAGGGCTCAGATACATTTGCACCCTCTATAGCAGTGGTCTTCAAGCTGTGAACCCCCAACCGCTGCAGAACCACAACTCCCAGCATGCCCAGACAGCAACTTTGCATAAGGAAATAGTCTAATTAAACTTTTCTTATATATAGAATCCCTGAAATCTCCAATCTCTCCTTTTATTGCTTTATGATCTGTGTTACTTATTTGTAAAAAACAATGTTTGTGATTGTCTTCCCCCCACACACTTATGGGCTATCTCTTCAAACGACTTTATTTGACCTAAAGCGTATAATTGATTTACATAAATAAGCCCCTTTTCATCCAAAAGAGTGAATCTTTAATTTTAAGGAACTCTTTAAGTGCTTTATTCGACCATAATGAAGTAAAGTCAAAACTCCATGTGATTTAAAAAATAAATTTAAGTTCCCCCCATACTTAATTATCTAGATATGCATGGGTGTAGTGAGTATCCCAGCTTCCAAAATCTCAAAAATATCCTTCATTTTTCAGAGGCTTTTTCAAAAATGAAAGAAGCGATCTGATTGGTTGCTATGGGCAACTCAGAAACTTTTCCTCTGGGCAGGTTTTGATAAATCTCCCTCTATGGGGGAGATTCATTAAGACCAGTGTAGAGGAAGAGTTGTGCAGTTGCCCATAGCAACCAGATTGCTTCTTTCATTTTTCACAATGCCTTTGCAAAATGAAAGAAGCGATCTGATTGGTTGCTATGGGCAACTCAGCATATTTTCCTGGAAAAGTTTCTGAGTTGCCCATAGCAACCAATCAGATTACTTCCTTCATTTTTCAGAGACTTTTTCAAAAATGAAAGAAGCGATCTGATTGGTTGCTATGGGCAACTCAGCAGCTTTCCCCATAGACCACAATGGGCCTACTGGTTTCAATGGGCAAAAAATCAGAGTTAATGCACTAGACACAGTTCTCTATACCATTAACCCCTTCCCGACCTATGACATACCTGTACGTCATGGGTGGCAAGGTGTTCCCGACCCATGACATACAGGTACGTCATGAACATTTTTGCCGCTACTCGCGGCATCCCGCAGCGCCCGGTAAGATGGTGGCTATCACTGATAGCCAGCCATCTTACCATGCGACCACGGGGGGTTTCATCCCCCACCCCCCCCCCCCAGCGATCGCTGCTATCAGCTGGTCAACTCTGACTAGCTAATAGCAGCGTTTCGCTATCAGAATATTTAGCAGCGCGGTGTGTAAGTCCCGATCACGGGGATCGGGACACACACCGCTCTGCTAAGTGTCCCTTACCCATCCCCCGGCATCACTTACCCGACCATGCGGTGTCCCGAGTGGTCCCGTTGCGAGCGACGTCCTCCAGGCGGTCCCGGCGGCGCTGCGTCCCGGCGGCGCAGGTTGACCGCCAGATGAAGGGGCAGCCGACACGCCCCCTCAAAAAAAGCGCTATAGCAGAGCCAGAAATTGCCAAAGGCAGCGCTGCATCAGTCCCCCAAAAAATGTGAGTTCCTGGATTTAAATATCTATATTCAGGATGGCTGTTCGCATACTGCCAACTATTTTAAGGAGGTGAATGCAAACAGATACCTCGACTTTAACAGTTGCCATCTTAAATAATGGAAGAAGAACATTCCATTCGGTCAAATGAAAAGAATCCGAAGGAATTGTTCTTCCACACAAAAATACCTACAACAACTAGAGAACCTGGAGGATCGTTTTAAACAAAAAGGGTATCCCAAACCCCTTATACAAGGAGCACGCCAGAGAGTGGACGAATTAGAACAAAGTGCTTGCTTGAAAAATAATAAACAGGGTAATGCAGAGGGGGGTTATAATGATGAATTTGATTCTGTTTTTCTAACTAGGTATTACACTTCACACACCAATATTTTTTTATAATTTTTTTTTATTTTTTTTTTGTATAGGTAATATCACCAGCTCATATTATTGTGTCATGATTACTGGCACCATATGTAGTCCCCCAGTTATTCTTCTTTAGATGTTTTCCGTGTCCTGTGCAGTATCTCTCCCAGAAGTCCACTTGATGGCCCCCGTGGTGGTCTACACCCCGAAGTCATCAATTTTTACTCTAAGAGAGAGTGTGCAGCTGTTTCTGGAGACGGTCAACAATAACCTCTGCATGGTGGAATAATAGGTCACGATGTTTATCAGGATCAGTAGAAGCATCACCCACTCGATGATTATGATGGGGATTTCACGGATCTCGTCCCAGTCTTCATCATTATGGAATAATTCCTTTAATGTTTCATATCCAAAATAGAAAACTACACAGACAAAAGTCAGGCCACAGCAGGTGCATCTACTATGGTGGATGACTTTTTTTGCTCCTGGTAATTTATACATCTGGATGGACTGCCCAAGGTAGTATAAGGCTTCACATGTAATGGAAATTATCGTGCTGACAAAGTGTATCCTGGGATATTCTTCGGGGGACAATACATGCATAACAGCTGTGGAAAAACAGGAGGCCCACACAATGGCCAGCAGGATCCTCTGGATCAGGACCTGATGACCCCTGAACTCTTCAGTATGCATAACCATATACTTATAAATAAGAAAGGTTAGTACCAAAGTGCCAATGGACGTCCCTATAAATCCAATGCTGAATAATATGCTTTCGGGAAAGACATTTCCCACGTCACTGTGAAGGAAAAGAAACCAATGTTATTATGGATATTTCCTCACTCCCAACCCATGAAATAAGAATCATTTGCTTGTTTATCTTACCTGATGCTCATCAGTGGCGAGGCTGCATGGCCGAGGACGACCGTCATGATGTAGCTGGTGGCAAGCCAGGCCGCACACCAAAACGCCAACAGGAGGGGGACGAACCCCAGTCCTTTTAGCTCCATTTCAGACAAGTAGAAAAAGAAGACGCTAATCTCACTATTCTCACTAATCGCACTGGAACAGACTGAAGGCTCGGGCGGCTGTCAGTGGGATGTCAGGCCTCCAGCTGTCTATGACATCACATGTGACATGTCAGAATGACTGCTTGTTTCTTTGAGCTGCCATGATTTAGTATCTGCTATAGACAGAACCTGATGTTTTTACTATGGACCTTACAGACCTCAGAACCCAAGTAATTAGTGCAGGGGCTCCATTTTGATCATCTCATATTTCACATTATTTGAGTTCCAGGGCTCAGATACATTTGCACCCTCTATAGCAGTGGTCTTCAAGCTGTGAACCCCCAACCGCTGCAGAACCACAACTCCCAGCATGCCCAGACAGCAACTTTGCATAAGGAAATAGTCTAATTAAACTTTTCTTATATATAGAATCCCTGAAATCTCCAATCTCTCCTTTTATTGCTTTATGATCTGTGTTACTTATTTGTAAAAAACAATGTTTGTGATTGTCTTCCCCCCACACACTTATGGGCTATCTCTTCAAACGACTTTATTTGACCTAAAGCGTATAATTGATTTACATAAATAAGCCCCTTTTCATCCAAAAGAGTGAATCTTTAATTTTAAGGAACTCTTTAAGTGCTTTATTCGACCATAATGAAGTAAAGTCAAAACTCCATGTGATTTAAAAAATAAATTTAAGTTCCCCCCATACTTAATTATCTAGATATGCATGGGTGTAGTGAGTATCCCAGCTTCCAAAATCTCAAAAATATCCTTCATTTTTCAGAGGCTTTTTCAAAAATGAAAGAAGCGATCTGATTGGTTGCTATGGGCAACTCAGAAACTTTTCCTCTGGGCAGGTTTTGATAAATCTCCCTCTATGGGGGAGATTCATCAAGACCAGTGTAGAGGAAGAGTTGTGCAGTTGCCCATAGCAACCAGATTGCTTCTTTCATTTTTCACAATGCCTTTGCAAAATGAAAGAAGCGATCTGATTGGTTGCTATGGGCAACTCAGCATATTTTCCTGGAAAAGTTTCTGAGTTGCCCATAGCAACCAATCAGATTACTTCCTTCATTTTTCAGAGACTTTTTCAAAAATGAAAGAAGCGATCTGATTGGTTGCTATGGGCAACTCAGCAGCTTTCCCCATAGACCACAATGGGCCTACTGGTTTCAATGGGCAAAAAATCAGAGTTAATGCACTAGACACAGTTCTCTATACCATTAACCCCTTCCCGACCTATGACATACCTGTACGTCATGGGTGGCAAGGTGTTCCCGACCCATGACATACAGGTACGTCATGAACATTTTTGCCGCTACTCGCGGCATCCCGCAGCGCCCGGTAAGATGGTGGCTATCACTGATAGCCAGCCATCTTACCATGCGACCACGGGGGGTTTCATCCCCCACCCCCCCCCCAGCGATCGCTGCTATCAGCTGGTCAACTCTGACTAGCTAATAGCAGCGTTTCGCTATCAGAATATTTAGCAGCGCGGTGTGTAAGTCCCGATCACGGGGATCGGGACACACACCGCTCTGCTAAGTGTCCCTTACCCATCCCCCGGCATCACTTACCCGACCATGCGGTGTCCCGAGTGGTCCCGTTGCGAGCGACGTCCTCCAGGCGGTCCCGGCGGCGCTGCGTCCCGGCGGCGCAGGTTGACCGCCAGATGAAGGGGCAGCCGACACGCCCCCTCAAAAAAAGCGCTATAGCAGAGCCAGAAATTGCCAAAGGCAGCGCTGCATCAGTCCCCCAAAAAATGTGAGTTCCTGGATTTAAATATCTATATTCAGGATGGCTGTTCGCATACTGCCAACTATTTTAAGGAGGTGAATGCAAACAGATACCTCGACTTTAACAGTTGCCATCTTAAATAATGGAAGAAGAACATTCCATTCGGTCAAATGAAAAGAATCCGAAGGAATTGTTCTTCCACACAAAAATACCTACAACAACTAGAGAACCTGGAGGATCGTTTTAAACAAAAAGGGTATCCCAAACCCCTTATACAAGGAGCACGCCAGAGAGTGGACGAATTAGAACAAAGTGCTTGCTTGAAAAATAATAAACAGGGTAATGCAGAGGGGGGTTATAATGATGAATTTGATTCTGTTTTTCTAACTAGGTATTACACTTCACACACCAATATTTTTTTATAATTTTTTTTTATTTTTTTTTTGTATAGGTAATATCACCAGCTCATATTATTGTGTCATGATTACTGGCACCATATGTAGTCCCCCAGTTATTCTTCTTTAGATGTTTTCCGTGTCCTGTGCAGTATCTCTCCCAGAAGTCCACTTGATGGCCCCCGTGGTGGTCTACACCCCGAAGTCATCAATTTTTACTCTATGAGAGAGTGTGCAGCTGTTTCTGGAGACGGTCAACAATAACCTCTGCATGGTGGAATAATAGGTCACGATGTTTATCAGGATCAGTAGAAGCATCACCCACTCGATGATTATGATGGGGATTTCACGGATCTCGTCCCAGTCTTCATCATTATGGAATAATTCCTTTAATGTTTCATATCCAAAATAGAAAACTACACAGACAAAAGTCAGGCCACAGCAGGTGCATCTACTATGGTGGATGACTTTTTTTGCTCCTGGTAATTTATACATCTGGATGGACTGCCCAAGGTAGTATAAGGCTTCACATGTAATGGAAATTATCGTGCTGACAAAGTGTATCCTGGGATATTCTTCGGGGGACAATACATGCATAACAGCTGTGGAAAAACAGGAGGCCCACACAATGGCCAGCAGGATCCTCTGGATCAGGACCTGATGACCCCTGAACTCTTCAGTATGCATAACCATATACTTATAAATAAGAAAGGTTAGTACCAAAGTGCCAATGGACGTCCCTATAAATCCAATTCTGAATAATATGCTTTCGGGAAAGACATTTCCCACGTCACTGTGAAGGAAAAGAAACCAATGTTATTATGGATATTTCCTCACTCCCAACCCATGAAATAAGAATCATTTGCTTGTTTATCTTACCTGATGCTCATCAGTGGCGAGGCTGCATGGCCGAGGACGACCGTCATGATGTAGCTGGTGGCAAGCCAGGCCGCACACCAAAACGCCAACAGGAGGGGGACGAACCCCAGTCCTTTTAGCTCCATTTCAGACAAGTAGAAAAAGAAGACGCTAATCTCACTATTCTCACTAATCGCACTGGAACAGACTGAAGGCTCGGGCGGCTGTCAGTGGGATGTCAGGCCTCCAGCTGTCTATGACATCACATGTGACATGTCAGAATGACTGCTTGTTTCTTTGAGCTGCCATGATTTAGTATCTGCTATAGACAGAACCTGATGTTTTTACTATGGACCTTACAGACCTCAGAACCCAAGTAATTAGTGCAGGGGCTCCATTTTGATCATCTCATATTTCACATTATTTGAGTTCCAGGGCTCAGATACATTTGCACCCTCTATAGCAGTGGTCTTCAAGCTGTGAACCCCCAACCGCTGCAGAACCACAACTCCCAGCATGCCCAGACAGCAACTTTGCATAAGGAAATAGTCTAATTAAACTTTTCTTATATATAGAATCCCTGAAATCTCCAATCTCTCCTTTTATTGCTTTATGATCTGTGTTACTTATTTGTAAAAAACAATGTTTGTGATTGTCTTCCCCCCACACACTTATGGGCTATCTCTTCAAACGACTTTATTTGACCTAAAGCGTATAATTGATTTACATAAATAAGCCCCTTTTCATCCAAAAGAGTGAATCTTTAATTTTAAGGAACTCTTTAAGTGCTTTATTCGACCATAATGAAGTAAAGTCAAAACTCCATGTGATTTAAAAAATAAATTTAAGTTCCCCCCATACTTAATTATCTAGATATGCATGGGTGTAGTGAGTATCCCAGCTTCCAAAATCTCAAAAATATCCTTCATTTTTCAGAGGCTTTTTCAAAAATGAAAGAAGCGATCTGATTGGTTGCTATGGGCAACTCAGAAACTTTTCCTCTGGGCAGGTTTTGATAAATCTCCCTCTATGGGGGAGATTCATTAAGACCAGTGTAGAGGAAGAGTTGTGCAGTTGCCCATAGCAACCAGATTGCTTCTTTCATTTTTCACAATGCCTTTGCAAAATGAAAGAAGCGATCTGATTGGTTGCTATGGGCAACTCAGCATATTTTCCTGGAAAAGTTTCTGAGTTGCCCATAGCAACCAATCAGATTACTTCCTTCATTTTTCAGAGACTTTTTCAAAAATGAAAGAAGCGATCTGATTGGTTGCTATGGGCAACTCAGCAGCTTTCCCCATAGACCACAATGGGCCTACTGGTTTCAATGGGCAAAAAATCAGAGTTAATGCACTAGACACAGTTCTCTATACCATTAACCCCTTCCCGACCTATGACATACCTGTACGTCATGGGTGGCAAGGTGTTCCCGACCCATGACATACAGGTACGTCATGAACATTTTTGCCGCTACTCGCGGCATCCCGCAGCGCCCGGTAAGATGGTGGCTATCACTGATAGCCAGCCATCTTACCATGCGACCACGGGGGGTTTCATCCCCCACCCCCCCCCCCAGCGATCGCTGCTATCAGCTGGTCAACTCTGACTAGCTAATAGCAGCGTTTCGCTATCAGAATATTTAGCAGCGCGGTGTGTAAGTCCCGATCACGGGGATCGGGACACACACCGCTCTGCTAAGTGTCCCTTACCCATCCCCCGGCATCACTTACCCGACCATGCGGTGTCCCGAGTGGTCCCGTTGCGAGCGACGTCCTCCAGGCGGTCCCGGCGGCGCTGCGTCCCGGCGGCGCAGGTTGACCGCCAGATGAAGGGGCAGCCGACACGCCCCCTCAAAAAAAGCGCTATAGCAGAGCCAGAAATTGCCAAAGGCAGCGCTGCATCAGTCCCCCAAAAAATGTGAGTTCCTGGATTTAAATATCTATATTCAGGATGGCTGTTCGCATACTGCCAACTATTTTAAGGAGGTGAATGCAAACAGATACCTCGACTTTAACAGTTGCCATCTTAAATAATGGAAGAAGAACATTCCATTCGGTCAAATGAAAAGAATCCGAAGGAATTGTTCTTCCACACAAAAATACCTACAACAACTAGAGAACCTGGAGGATGGTTTTAAACAAAAAGGGTATCCCAAACCCCTTATACAAGGAGCACGCCAGAGAGTGGACGAATTAGAACAAAGTGCTTGCTTGAAAAATAATAAACAGGGTAATGCAGAGGGGGGTTATAATGATGAATTTGATTCTGTTTTTCTAACTAGGTATTACACTTCACACACCAATATTTTTTTATAATTTTTTTTTTTTTTTATAGGTAATATCACCAGCTCATATTATTGTGTCATGATTACTGGCACCATATGTAGTCCCCCAGTTATTCTTCTTTAGATGTTTTCCGTGTCCTGTGCAGTATCTCTCCCAGAAGTCCACTTGATGGCCCCCGTGGTGGTCTACACCCCGAAGTCATCAATTTTTACTCTAAGAGAGAGTGTGCAGCTGTTTCTGGAGACGGTCAACAATAACCTCTGCATGGTGGAATAATAGGTCACGATGTTTATCAGGATCAGTAGAAGCATCACCCACTCGATGATTATGATGGGGATTTCACGGATCTCGTCCCAGTCTTCATCATTATGGAATAATTCCTTTAATGTTTCATATCCAAAATAGAAAACTACACAGACAAAAGTCAGGCCACAGCAGGTGCATCTACTATGGTGGATGACTTTTTTTGCTCCTGGTAATTTATACATCTGGATGGACTGCCCAAGGTAGTATAAGGCTTCACATGTAATGGAAATTATCGTGCTGACAAAGTGTATCCTGGGATATTCTTCGGGGGACAATACATGCATAACAGCTGTGGAAAAACAGGAGGCCCACACAATGGCCAGCAGGATCCTCTGGATCAGGACCTGATGACCCCTGAACTCTTCAGTATGCATAACCATATACTTATAAATAAGAAAGGTTAGTACCAAAGTGCCAATGGACGTCCCTATAAATCCAATTCTGAATAATATGCTTTCGGGAAAGACATTTCCCACGTCACTGTGAAGGAAAAGAAACCAATGTTATTATGGATATTTCCTCACTCCCAACCCATGAAATAAGAATCATTTGCTTGTTTATCTTACCTGATGCTCATCAGTGGCGAGGCTGCATGGCCGAGGACGACCGTCATGATGTAGCTGGTGGCAAGCCAGGCCGCACACCAAAACGCCAACAGGAGGGGGACGAACCCCAGTCCTTTTAGCTCCATTTCAGACAAGTAGAAAAAGAAGACGCTAATCTCACTATTCTCACTAATCGCACTGGAACAGACTGAAGGCTCGGGCGGCTGTCAGTGGGATGTCAGGCCTCCAGCTGTCTATGACATCACATGTGACATGTCAGAATGACTGCTTGTTTCTTTGAGCTGCCATGATTTAGTATCTGCTATAGACAGAACCTGATGTTTTTACTATGGACCTTACAGACCTCAGAACCCAAGTAATTAGTGCAGGGGCTCCATTTTGATCATCTCATATTTCACATTATTTGAGTTCCAGGGCTCAGATACATTTGCACCCTCTATAGCAGTGGTCTTCAAGCTGTGAACCCCCAACCGCTGCAGAACCACAACTCCCAGCATGCCCAGACAGCAACTTTGCATAAGGAAATAGTCTAATTAAACTTTTCTTATATATAGAATCCCTGAAATCTCCAATCTCTCCTTTTATTGCTTTATGATCTGTGTTACTTATTTGTAAAAAACAATGTTTGTGATTGTCTTCCCCCCACACACTTATGGGCTATCTCTTCAAACGACTTTATTTGACCTAAAGCGTATAATTGATTTACATAAATAAGCCCCTTTTCATCCAAAAGAGTGAATCTTTAATTTTAAGGAACTCTTTAAGTGCTTTATTCGACCATAATGAAGTAAAGTCAAAACTCCATGTGATTTAAAAAATAAATTTAAGTTCCCCCCATACTTAATTATCTAGATATGCATGGGTGTAGTGAGTATCCCAGCTTCCAAAATCTCAAAAATATCCTTCATTTTTCAGAGGCTTTTTCAAAAATGAAAGAAGCGATCTGATTGGTTGCTATGGGCAACTCAGAAACTTTTCCTCTGGGCAGGTTTTGATAAATCTCCCTCTATGGGGGAGATTCATCAAGACCAGTGTAGAGGAAGAGTTGTGCAGTTGCCCATAGCAACCAGATTGCTTCTTTCATTTTTCACAATGCCTTTGCAAAATGAAAGAAGCGATCTGATTGGTTGCTATGGGCAACTCAGCATATTTTCCTGGAAAAGTTTCTGAGTTGCCCATAGCAACCAATCAGATTACTTCCTTCATTTTTCAGAGACTTTTTCAAAAATGAAAGAAGCGATCTGATTGGTTGCTATGGGCAACTCAGCAGCTTTCCCCATAGACCACAATGGGCCTACTGGTTTCAATGGGCAAAAAATCAGAGTTAATGCACTAGACACAGTTCTCTATACCATTAACCCCTTCCCGACCTATGACATACCTGTACGTCATGGGTGGCAAGGTGTTCCCGACCCATGACATACAGGTACGTCATGAACATTTTTGCCGCTACTCGCGGCATCCCGCAGCGCCCGGTAAGATGGTGGCTATCACTGATAGCCAGCCATCTTACCATGAGACCACGGGGGGTTTCATCCCCCACCCCCCCCCCCCCAGCGATCGCTGCTATCAGCTGGTCAACTCTGACTAGCTAATAGCAGCGTTTCGCTATCAGAATATTTAGCAGCGCGGTGTGTAAGTCCCGATCACGGGGATCGGGACACACACCGCTCTGCTAAGTGTCCCTTACCCATCCCCCGGCATCACTTACCCGACCATGCGGTGTCCCGAGTGGTCCCGTTGCGAGCGACGTCCTCCAGGCGGTCCCGGCGGCGCTGCGTCCCGGCGGCGCAGGTTGACCGCCAGATGAAGGGGCAGCCGACACGCCCCCTCAAAAAAAGCGCTATAGCAGAGCCAGAAATTGCCAAAGGCAGCGCTGCATCAGTCCCCCAAAAAATGTGAGTTCCTGGATTTAAATATCTATATTCAGGATGGCTGTTCGCATACTGCCAACTATTTTAAGGAGGTGAATGCAAACAGATACCTCGACTTTAACAGTTGCCATCTTAAATAATGGAAGAAGAACATTCCATTCGGTCAAATGAAAAGAATCCGAAGGAATTGTTCTTCCACACAAAAATACCTACAACAACTAGAGAACCTGGAGGATGGTTTTAAACAAAAAGGGTATCCCAAACCCCTTATACAAGGAGCACGCCAGAGAGTGGACGAATTAGAACAAAGTGCTTGCTTGAAAAATAATAAACAGGGTAATGCAGAGGGGGGTTATAATGATGAATTTGATTCTGTTTTTCTAACTAGGTATTACACTTCACACACCAATATTTTTTTATAATTTTTTTTTTTTTTTTTTTTATAGGTAATATCACCAGCTCATATTATTGTGTCATGATTACTGGCACCATATGTAGTCCCCCAGTTATTCTTCTTTAGATGTTTTCCGTGTCCTGTGCAGTATCTCTCCCAGAAGTCCACTTGATGGCCCCCGTGGTGGTCTACACCCCGAAGTCATCAATTTTTATTCTAAGAGAGAGTGTGCAGCTGTTTCTGGAGACGGTCAACAATAACCTCTGCATGGTGGAATAATAGGTCACGATGTTTATCAGGATCAGTAGAAGCATCACCCACTCGATGATTATGATGGGGATTTCACGGATCTCGTCCCAGTCTTCATCATTATGGAATAATTCCTTTAATGTTTCATATCCAAAATAGAAAACTACACAGACAAAAGTCAGGCCACAGCAGGTGCATCTACTATGGTGGATGACTTTTTTTGCTCCTGGTAATTTATACATCTGGATGGACTGCCCAAGGTAGTATAAGGCTTCACATGTAATGGAAATTATCGTGCTGACAAAGTGTATCCTGGGATATTCTTCGGGGGACAATACATGCATAACAGCTGTGGAAAAACAGGAGGCCCACACAATGGCCAGCAGGATCCTCTGGATCAGGACCTGATGACCCCTGAACTCTTCAGTATGCATAACCATATACTTATAAATAAGAAAGGTTAGTACCAAAGTGCCAATGGACGTCCCTATAAATCCAATTCTGAATAATATGCTTTCGGGAAAGACATTTCCCACGTCACTGTGAAGGAAAAGAAACCAATGTTATTATGGATATTTCCTCACTCCCAACCCATGAAATAAGAATCATTTGCTTGTTTATCTTACCTGATGCTCATCAGTGGCGAGGCTGCATGGCCGAGGACGACCGTCATGATGTAGCTGGTGGCAAGCCAGGCCGCACACCAAAACGCCAACAGGAGGGGGACGAACCCCAGTCCTTTTAGCTCCATTTCAGACAAGTAGAAAAAGAAGACGCTAATCTCACTATTCTCACTAATCGCACTGGAACAGACTGAAGGCTCGGGCGGCTGTCAGTGGGATGTCAGGCCTCCAGCTGTCTATGACATCACATGTGACATGTCAGAATGACTGCTTGTTTCTTTGAGCTGCCATGATTTAGTATCTGCTATAGACAGAACCTGATGTTTTTACTATGGACCTTACAGACCTCAGAACCCAAGTAATTAGTGCAGGGGCTCCATTTTGATCATCTCATATTTCACATTATTTGAGTTCCAGGGCTCAGATACATTTGCACCCTCTATAGCAGTGGTCTTCAAGCTGTGAACCCCCAACCGCTGCAGAACCACAACTCCCAGCATGCCCAGACAGCAACTTTGCATAAGGAAATAGTCTAATTAAACTTTTCTTATATATAGAATCCCTGAAATCTCCAATCTCTCCTTTTATTGCTTTATGATCTGTGTTACTTATTTGTAAAAAACAATGTTTGTGATTGTCTTCCCCCCACACACTTATGGGCTATCTCTTCAAACGACTTTATTTGACCTAAAGCGTATAATTGATTTACATAAATAAGCCCCTTTTCATCCAAAAGAGTGAATCTTTAATTTTAAGGAACTCTTTAAGTGCTTTATTCGACCATAATGAAGTAAAGTCAAAACTCCATGTGATTTAAAAAATAAATTTAAGTTCCCCCCATACTTAATTATCTAGATATGCATGGGTGTAGTGAGTATCCCAGCTTCCAAAATCTCAAAAATATCCTTCATTTTTCAGAGGCTTTTTCAAAAATGAAAGAAGCGATCTGATTGGTTGCTATGGGCAACTCAGAAACTTTTCCTCTGGGCAGGTTTTGATAAATCTCCCTCTATGGGGGAGATTCATCAAGACCAGTGTAGAGGAAGAGTTGTGCAGTTGCCCATAGCAACCAGATTGCTTCTTTCATTTTTCACAATGCCTTTGCAAAATGAAAGAAGCGATCTGATTGGTTGCTATGGGCAACTCAGCATATTTTCCTGGAAAAGTTTCTGAGTTGCCCATAGCAACCAATCAGATTACTTCCTTCATTTTTCAGAGACTTTTTCAAAAATGAAAGAAGCGATCTGATTGGTTGCTATGGGCAACTCAGCAGCTTTCCCTATAGACCACAATGGGCCTACTGGTTTCAATGGGCAAAAAATCAGAGTTAATGCACTAGACACAGTTCTCTATACCATTAACCCCTTCCCGACCTATGACATACCTGTACGTCATGGGTGGCAAGGTGTTCCCGACCCATGACATACAGGTACGTCATGAACATTTTTGCCGCTACTCGCGGCATCCCGCAGCGCCCGGTAAGATGGTGGCTATCACTGATAGCCAGCCATCTTACCATGAGACCACGGGGGGTTTCATCCACCACCCCCCCCCCCCCCCAGCGATCGCTGCTATCAGCTGGTCAACTCTGACTAGCTAATAGCAGCGTTTCG
Source organism: Hyla sarda (assembly GCF_029499605.1). NCBI lineage: Eukaryota > Metazoa > Chordata > Amphibia > Anura > Hylidae > Hyla > Hyla sarda. The sequence continues at coordinate 209,056 of NW_026610575.1, forward strand.
CTATCAGAATATTTAGCAGCGCGGTGTGTAAGTCCCGATCACGGGGATCGGGACACACACCGCTCTGCTAAGTGTCCCTTACCCATCCCCCGGCATCACTTACCCGACCATGCGGTGTCCCGAGTGGTCCCGTTGCGAGCGACGTCCTCCAGGTGGTCCCGGCGGCGCTGCGTCCCGGCGGCGCAGGTTGACCGCCAGATGAAGGGGCAGCCGACACGCCCCCTCAAAAAAAGCGCTATAGCAGAGCCAGAAATTGCCAAAGGCAGCGCTGCATCAGTCCCCCAAAAAATGTGAGTTCCTGGATTTAAATATCTATATTCAGGATGGCTGTTCGCATACTGCCAACTATTTTAAGGAGGTGAATGCAAACAGATACCTCGACTTTAACAGTTGCCATCTTAAATAATGGAAGAAGAACATTCCATTCGGTCAAATGAAAAGAATCCGAAGGAATTGTTCTTCCACACAAAAATACCTACAACAACTAGAGAACCTGGAGGATCGTTTTAAACAAAAAGGGTATCCCAAACCCCTTATACAAGGAGCACGCCAGAGAGTGGACGAATTAGAACAAAGTGCTTGCTTGAAAAATAATAAACAGGGTAATGCAGAGGGGGGTTATAATGATGAATTTGATTCTGTTTTTCTAACTAGGTATTACACTTCACACACCAATATTTTTTTATAATTTTTTTTTTTTTTTGTATAGGTAATATCACCAGCTCATATTATTGTGTCATGATTACTGGCACCATATGTAGTCCCCCAGTTATTCTTCTTTAGATGTTTTCCGTGTCCTGTGCAGTATCTCTCCCAGAAGTCCACTTGATGGCCCCCGTGGTGGTCTACACCCCGAAGTCATCAATTTTTACTCTAAGAGAGAGTGTGCAGCTGTTTCTGGAGACGGTCAACAATAACCTCTGCATGGTGGAATAATAGGTCACGATGTTTATCAGGATCAGTAGAAGCATCACCCACTCGATGATTATGATGGGGATTTCACGGATCTCGTCCCAGTCTTCATCATTATGGAATAATTCCTTTAATGTTTCATATCCAAAATAGAAAACTACACAGACAAAAGTCAGGCCACAGCAGGTGCATCTACTATGGTGGATGACTTTTTTTGCTCCTGGTAATTTATACATCTGGATGGACTGCCCAAGGTAGTATAAGGCTTCACATGTAATGGAAATTATCGTGCTGACAAAGTGTATCCTGGGATATTCTTCGGGGGACAATACATGCATAACAGCTGTGGAAAAACAGGAGGCCCACACAATGGCCAGCAGGATCCTCTGGATCAGGACCTGATGACCCCTGAACTCTTCAGTATGCATAACCATATACTTATAAATAAGAAAGGTTAGTACCAAAGTGCCAATGGACGTCCCTATAAATCCAATTCTGAATAATATGCTTTCGGGAAAGACATTTCCCACGTCACTGTGAAGGAAAAGAAACCAATGTTATTATGGATATTTCCTCACTCCCAACCCATGAAATAAGAATCATTTGCTTGTTTATCTTACCTGATGCTCATCAGTGGCGAGGCTGCATGGCCGAGGACGACCGTCATGATGTAGCTGGTGGCAAGCCAGGCCGCACACCAAAACGCCAACAGGAGGGGGACGAACCCCAGTCCTTTTAGCTCCATTTCAGACAAGTAGAAAAAGAAGACGCTAATCTCACTATTCTCACTAATCGCACTGGAACAGACTGAAGGCTCGGGCGGCTGTCAGTGGGATGTCAGGCCTCCAGCTGTCTATGACATCACATGTGACATGTCAGAATGACTGCTTGTTTCTTTGAGCTGCCATGATTTAGTATCTGCTATAGACAGAACCTGATGTTTTTACTATGGACCTTACAGACCTCAGAACCCAAGTAATTAGTGCAGGGGCTCCATTTTGATCATCTCATATTTCACATTATTTGAGTTCCAGGGCTCAGATACATTTGCACCCTCTATAGCAGTGGTCTTCAAGCTGTGAACCCCCAACCGCTGCAGAACCACAACTCCCAGCATGCCCAGACAGCAACTTTGCATAAGGAAATAGTCTAATTAAACTTTTCTTATATATAGAATCCCTGAAATCTCCAATCTCTCCTTTTATTGCTTTATGATCTGTGTTACTTATTTGTAAAAAACAATGTTTGTGATTGTCTTCCCCCCACACACTTATGGGCTATCTCTTCAAACGACTTTATTTGACCTAAAGCGTATAATTGATTTACATAAATAAGCCCCTTTTCATCCAAAAGAGTGAATCTTTAATTTTAAGGAACTCTTTAAGTGCTTTATTCGACCATAATGAAGTAAAGTCAAAACTCCATGTGATTTAAAAAATAAATTTAAGTTCCCCCCATACTTAATTATCTAGATATGCATGGGTGTAGTGAGTATCCCAGCTTCCAAAATCTCAAAAATATCCTTCATTTTTCAGAGGCTTTTTCAAAAATGAAAGAAGCGATCTGATTGGTTGCTATGGGCAACTCAGAAACTTTTCCTCTGGGCAGGTTTTGATAAATCTCCCTCTATGGGGGAGATTCATTAAGACCAGTGTAGAGGAAGAGTTGTGCAGTTGCCCATAGCAACCAGATTGCTTCTTTCATTTTTCACAATGCCTTTGCAAAATGAAAGAAGCGATCTGATTGGTTGCTATGGGCAACTCAGCATATTTTCCTGGAAAAGTTTCTGAGTTGCCCATAGCAACCAATCAGATTACTTCCTTCATTTTTCAGAGACTTTTTCAAAAATGAAAGAAGCGATCTGATTGGTTGCTATGGGCAACTCAGCAGCTTTCCCCATAGACCACAATGGGCCTACTGGTTTCAATGGGCAAAAAATCAGAGTTAATGCACTAGACACAGTTCTCTATACCATTAACCCCTTCCCGACCTATGACATACCTGTACGTCATGGGTGGCAAGGTGTTCCCGACCCATGACATACAGGTACGTCATGAACATTTTTGCCGCTACTCGCGGCATCCCGCAGCGCCCGGTAAGATGGTGGCTATCACTGATAGCCAGCCATCTTACCATGCGACCACGGGGGGTTTCATCCCCCACCCCCCCCCCCCCAGCGATCGCTGCTATCAGCTGGTCAACTCTGACTAGCTAATAGCAGCGTTTCGCTATCAGAATATTTAGCAGCGCGGTGTGTAAGTCCCGATCACGGGGATCAGGACACACACCGCTCTGCTAAGTGTCCCTTACCCATCCCCCGGCATCACTTACCCGACCATGCGGTGTCCCGAGTGGTCCCGTTGCGAGCGACGTCCTCCAGGCGGTCCCGGCGGCGCTGCGTCCCGGAGGTGAGTTTCCGGCAGCAGTGCGGCATCTTCATTGGCAGCAGTGAGATCGCCGTAAAGCGATCTCACTGCTGCCTCTGGGAGTTTCAAAACGGCAACTCCCAGCATGCCCAGACAGCCTTTGGCTTTCTGGGCATGCTGGGAGTTGTAGTTTTGTAACATCTGGAGGTCCACAGTTTGGAGACCACTGTATAATGGTCTCCAATCTGTGCTGTTCCAGATGTTGCAAAACTACAACTCCCAGCATGCTCAGTCTGTTCAGGCATGCTGGGAGTTGTAGTTCTCTAACATCTGGAAGAGCATAGATTGGAGACCATTATACAGTGGTCTCCAAACTGTGGACCTCCAGATATTGCAAAACTACAACTCCCAGCATGCCCAGACTGCCCAAGCATGCTGGAAGTTGTAGTTCGGCAACATCTGATCCTTCAGATATTGCCGAACTACAACTTCCAGCATGCTTGGGCAGTCTGGGCATGCTGGGAGTTGTAGTTTTGCAACAACTGGAGGCACACTAGTTGGGAAACATTGTCCGTTTGCTACCTCAGTGCCTCCAGCTGTTTCAATTGTTGCAAAACTATAACTCCCAGCATGCACTGACAGACCATGCATGCTGGGAGTTGTAGTTTTGCAACAGCTGGAGGCACACTGGTTTGGAAACGCTAAGTTTGGTTGCAAAACACTTGAAAGTTTATTACTTAACTTAGTGTTTCCAAACCAGTGTGCCTCCAGCTGTTGCAAAACTACAACTCCCAGCATGCACGGACAGCCAAAGGGCATGCTCGGAGTTTGCAACAGCTGGATGTTTGCCCCCTCCCCCCAATGTGAATGTACAGGGTACACTCACATGGGCGGAGGTTTACAGTGAGTGCTGCAAGTTTGAGATGGCGCAAAATTTGCGCTGCAGCTCAAACTCCCAGCGGCAAACTTGCTGTGAACCTCTGCCCATGTGACTGTACCCTAAAAACACTACACTACACTAACACTAACCTAAAATAAAAAGTAAAAAACACTACATATACACATTATCCCTACACAGCCCCCCTCCCCCAAAAAAATGAAAAACGTCTGGTACGCTACTGTTTCCAAAACGGAGCCTCCAGCTGTTGCAAAATAATAACTCCCAGTATTGCCGGACAGCCATTGACTGTCCAGGCATGCTGGGAGTTTTGCAACAGCTGGAGGCACCCTGTTTGGGAATCATTGGCATAGAATACCCCTATGTCCACCCCTATGCAAATCCCTAATTCAGGCCTCAAATGCGCATGGCGCTCTCTCACTTTGGAGCCCTGTTGTATTTCAGGGCAACAGTTTTGGGACACATATGGGGTATTGCCGTACTCGGGAGAAATTGCCTTACAAATTTTGGGGGGCTTTTTCTTCTTTAACCCCTTATGAAAAGGTGAAGTTGGGGTCTACACCAGCATGTTAGTGTAAAAAAATAATTTTTTTACTCTGACATGCTGGTGTTGCCCTATACTTTTCATTTTCACAAGAGGTAAAAGGGGAAAAAAGATCCTCTAAATTTGTAATGCAATTTCTCCCGAGTATGGAGATACCCCATATGTGGGCGCAAAGTGCTCTGGGGGCGCACAACAAGGCTCAGAAGGGAGAGTGCACCATGTACATTTGAGGCGATTTGCACAGGGGTGGCTGATTGTTACAGCAGTTCTCGGAATCAGAATGATAAGTAAAAGCATTCCAGAGTTATTAATGTTTAAAGTGACAGTGGTCAGATTTTCAAAAAATGCCCAGGACCTGAAGGTGAAAATGGGCTGGGTCATGAAGGGGTTAAAGGGGTACTCCGGTGAAAACCTTTTTTTTCTTTTAAATCAACTGGCTCCGGAAAGTTAAACAGATTTGTAAATTACTTCTATTAAAAAATCGTAATCTTTCCTGTACTTATTAGCTGCTGAATACTACAGAGGAAATTATTTTCTTTTTGGAATGCTCTCTGATGACATCACGAGCACAGTGCTCTCTGCTGACGTTATTATAATAATAATAATAATTCTTTATTTATTGTTGTCCTTAGTGGGATTTGAACCCTCTCCAGCTCCACTATATCTTTCTTGTACACTGGTGCTCAGTACTGTACACAGTACTCTATGTGAGGACTGACTAGTGATTTGTACAGCGGTAGCATTATTTCCTTGTCGTCGGCATCTATGCCCCTATTGATGTACCCCATGATTTTATTAGCCTTGGCAGCAGCTGCCCGACACTGGTCACTACAGCTAAGTTTACTGTTACCTAAGGCTCCTAAGTCCTTTTCCATGTCAGTCGTCCTAAGTGTTCTTCCATTTAATACATAATCCCAGCTCGGATTTTTGCATTACCTTACATTTATCAGTGTTGAACCTCATCTGCCACTTCCCAGCCCAAACCTCCAACCTATCCAGATCCATTTGTAACAGTGCACTGTCCTCTATAGTGTTTACCACTTTACAGAGTTTGGTGTCATCTGCAAAGATTGCTACTTTACTATTCAACCCCTCTGCAAGGTCATTCATGAATATATTAAATAGGACAGGACCCAAGACGGACCCCTGTGGTACCCCACTAGTAACAGTCACCCAATCAGAATAAGTACCATTAATAAACACCCTCTGTTTCCTATCATTGAGCCAGTTACTTACCCACTTGCGCACATTCTCCCCCAGCCCAAACCTTCTCATTTTATGCACCAACCTTTTATGTGGAACCGTATCAAATGCTTTGGAAAAATCCAGATATACGACATCCAGCGATTGCCCCTGGTCCAGTCTTGTGCTCACCTCCTCATAAAAGCTGATCAGGTTAGTTTGACAGGATCAATCCCTCATAAATCCATGCTGATACAGGGTCATACATTTATTTTTATCAAGATATTCCAAAATAGCATCTCTTAGGAAACCCTCAAACAATTTACCGAGGTTAAACTAACAGGTCTATAATTCCCGGGGTCACCTTTTGACCCCTTCTTAAATATTGGCACCACATTTGCCATGCGCCAGTCCTGGGGAACAGTCCCTGTCACTATAGAGTCCCTGAATATTAAAAATTGGGGTCTGTCTATTACATTACTTTTTTTTTATATTTTTTTTATTTTAATATTAAACAATTACAAAAATACATTGCACAAATCCGATAAAACAACATCACCAATCGGAAGAAAAGCAAAAGCCATAGAAGCCAAATCCATACTTGTTTACATCCAAGAGTATGTCTAATCAAATTTGCCCATCTTACCAATAGCTCCCAGCAGTATAAACTCTATCGTACGAGGTACCTTCACAGGGATTTTACTTTCTACCTCTTTTATTACAGATTCCCAGAAAACAGATATCTTCTCACACGACCAAAAACTATGTAAATAGTCCGCCTCTTCCAAACCACATTTAACACAGTGAAGTGATTCTCACCCCTATCCTATGTAAATGAAGCGCGGAATAGTGGGTCTTGTGTAATATCTTAAATTGTGTAATTTTATGTTCCATATTACGAGAAACCTTGCTTATATTTTGGGCCATAATGTCCCAATCTTCCTCAGACACAGTACCCACTATTCCGGACCATTTGTCTTTAATTCTGTTGATCCCCCTTACTCCAATAATCTTATTTAATTTCTTATACAAAATTGATATTCCTTTTTTTTTTTTAAAGTGCTCTATTTGAGTTAGTGCTTCTATGAAATTGTGTTTCTGTGCTACATATATCTCCTTATCTATCGTGTTATGGACTGCATGACTAACTTGCCAATAGTACAGCCAATCGTTATCACTAATATCATACCCCCTTTTTATGTGCTCAAATGAAAAGAGTTGTCCTTTATCAAATAATTTTTCCAGTCGTTTTATACCCTTACTATCCCAAAAAGTTGACTCACACTTCACCAATTCTTTAAATGTATTGTTACCCCATAGGGGTGTGAACCCAAAACTATTTCCTACATGTAATTCTCCCTTTAATCTTTCCCATACTTTCCTATATTTATACAATAACATCATGTTATTTGACCCACTCTCCTCATAATCATCTAATTCCAACACCTCATATATGTTCACTTTCTCCTTATCTACTACAATCTTCTCCAGATATCTAAAATTTCTCCAATTCACGATTCGTACCAACTGCGCGGCCATGTAATAAACAAAGAAATTGGGCATATCCAATCCCCCCCTATCTCCAGGGGCCATAAAATATCTGTACTTCAGACGAACCCTTTTTCTTCCCCATAACAATCTACCCAGTATCACTTCTATCTTCCGGAACCAGCATTTGCCGATCCACACTGGCGAGGCAGCAAGAAAAAAAAGGATCTGTGGGAGGACCACCATTTTTATTATCGCCATCCTTTCTGACATAGAGAAGGGCATTTTAATCCATACTTCTACTCTCTTCGCTAAACTATTCAAAAGGGGCAGTATATTGTTAATCACAAACCTATCATTCGTGGCTGCTATTTTTACTCCCAGATAATGGAAACATTCATTTTTTTTGAACACGGATAGTCTTCCCACCGTCTCCCCCATATCTTCATCCAGGGGGAGCATAGTAGATTTACTCCAATTTATGTCCAACCCAGATAGAGGGGCAAATGCCTCGAACATCTTAATGATACGATGTATTTTTTCTTGTGGGTTAGTTACAAAAAGGAGGATATCATCTGCAAATAACAAGATCTTACTCTTCTCTCCATTTACTCCAAATCCCTCATAAACATCATTATCTCTTATCCAAGCCGCTAAGGGTTCAATATAAATTAAAAATAAAAAGGGTGAGAGGGGGCAGCCCTGCCTTGTTCCTCTACTTAGTTTGAATGGGTAGGAGGGGGTTCCATCTACCACCACACTCGCCTCGGGGTTAGTGTATAGTAGCTGAATATAACTCAAAAACCTCGGGCCCACCCTAACCCTCTTCAAAACTTCCCAGAGGTATCTCCACTCCACCCTGTCAAAAGCTTTAGTAGCATCCAATGACAGAATGGAGCGGGGGCCACGGGATCCACTCTGGATTGCTTCATACACCTGGTGGATATTGTCATGAACCTTTCTTCCTGACCTAAACCCTCCCTGGTCACCGCCCACCACTACCTCCACTACTTTATCCAATCTCCTTGCCAGTGCTTTCGCTATTATCTTTATATCTGTATTAAGCAAGGAGATATGAGCCCAAATCCAAGGGATCCTTATCTTTTTTCCTAATGAGTCTAATATTAGCCTCACACATAGATTTAGGGAGAACCCCCCCCCTCCAGGATTCATTAATGATACCCAGCAGTTTTGGAAGCAGCAGGGTTGAGTATATTCTATATATCTGGAAAGGAATGCCGTCAGACCCAGGGGATGTATTCCCTTGGATTGATGCCAATGCCTCCTCCAATTCCTGGAGGGAGATTGGGTCATCCAGGGAGTCCCTGACATCCTCTGTCAAACTCGGAATATTAATTCCCCTCAAGAATTCCGCTACCTCCGCCCTATTAATATCGCTGCCCATATAGAGATTGGAGAAAAAAGAGCCATCCATTTGGGCTATTTCTTCTCTATCTGTGGTTATGCTGCCATCCTCCCTCCTCAGAGCCATAATACCACATTCGTCGCCTTGATTTTTAAGTAATCTTGACAGTGTCTTATTTGGTTTCCCTTTCTCAAAGAAATTAAATTGCCCACTGAAGAATAGTTTATTTTGTGCCTTTTTAAGTAGATATTCTTTATATTCCTCTTGAGCTGCCTTCAGTTCTAACAGCTGTTCCCCCCACTATCCTCTTCTATCCCTGCTTCTAATGTTGCCACTTTACTATTCAGTACTGATTCTTCCTGTGAGAATTCCTTTTTTTTTTTTATTGATTCGCCCTATATATAGGCCCCTCAAGTATGCCTTCATAGTATCCCATACCACCTGAGGGTTTGCGGACTTATGATTAATCTCCCAGAATGCCTCTATTTCCTGTCTAAACCAGTCCTGGTCGCCCACTAATTCAATCCAGTGGGGGTTGAGCCGAAAGCCCAACCTTTTCCCACCCATTACCTTACCTCCAATTTCCACCACCACTGGGCAATGGTCCGATAGGGTTTTAGCTTTATACTGCACCCTGCTGGTCCAGGTCATTGCATTCTTATCACACAGGCATAAGTCAATTCGGGAAGCGGTGTTATATGAGGTACTAAAACATGAGTACTGTCTTACTCCTGGGTTTAGTTACCGCCACCCATCAACCCAATTCCTCTCTCCACAGTATCTCGCCAATGCTGTTTCGTTCCCCCCTACATTCCTACCTAATTTGTATCTGTCCATACTAGGGTCTATTACATTGTTCAAATCTCCAACTATCCATAATGCCGAATGTGTCTTACTTACGCTATAGCTCACGAGGTCCCTCAGAACATCCACTCTAAAAGATGGAGGAATATAAACAAAAGCCAAGATGACTGCCCTATCTTCCCATATTCCATAAAGAAATACATATGGACCATACTTATCTACCTTTGCATTCTTAGTCTCGAATGGTACCCTCCTGTGAACATATACTGATACTCCCATGGAGTAGGAAGAGAGTCTGGAGTGGTATTCTTCTTTGGCCCACTTCCTTGGAAGTATCTGCTCATCTCTTGACCTATGGGTCTCAACTAAACATATGATCGCAGGAAGGCACCTCCGAATATAATCGAAGACTGCACACTTTTTAATTCTATCCGACATACCTCGTATGTTCCAGGCTAATAATTTAAGCATAGATATATTTGCCTAAGAGAAAAAAGAAAAGAGAGAAGAAGAAGAGAGAGAAAAAAAAAAAAACCCTCTTTTGATCATCCCGTGCCATCCCTCCCTCCTTTCCCTTATCCTTCCCCACCCGCAGCCCCCCCTCTCCCCATAATGCACCGTACTTCTACTATGCACTCCTATCCTAGTGACACCCCAGAGAACCCCCCAACCCCTCCCCCCGAGACGTAACATTATTACTCAACTAATACTTCCAACCCCTAATGCCACAGTAGTGCCTTATATTAGATGCCTTATTTATCCATCCAATCTGAGACTTCTTGTGGGGTTCCAAATATTGTTACCTTTCCCTTATGCTCAACCCGGAGTCTCGTTGGAAACAGCAGAGAGAAGGGCACCCCTGCGTTCTTTAGCCGCCTTTTTATCTCCCGAAAGGATGCCCTTTTCCTCTGGGTCTCCCAAGAGAAATCCGGATATAGAAAAATATTCTGTCCATTATACTGTAGGTCCCTCATCTCTCTTGCCTTCCTAAGGATAGTATCCCTGTCCTGGGAGGTATATAACTTAATTAGGATTGTCCTAGAGGGACCCCCCGGAGGGGGAATACGCCTTGGCACCGATGAGCTCGTTCAATCCCAAACATTGGGGTAAGATGCCCTTCCCCTATCCCCTCCTTCAACCACCTACTAAGAAACTGTATGGCAGAGTTCCCCCCCCCCCCTCCACCCCCTCAGGAAACCCCACCATCCCCTCAGGAAACCCCACCATCCTTATATTGCAACGTCTGGATCTATCCTCAAGGTCAGTGAGCTTATCTTTAACAGATGTCCTCTCCTTTTTCAAGTCATTAACCTCCTCCTCCAAAACCTTAATCCTATTTTCTGTTTTAGGGGCTTCTTCCTCTAGTCTGGAAATCCTATCTCTCATTTTAGTCATATCGTGTCTTATCAGAGATACCTCGGTAGATACCACACCTAATTGTTTATTTATCTCCTCAATTGCACAATTAGTTTTTTCACCCCTCCCAAGATCTCCTCCAACATCTGTGTTCCCATAGGGGGCACAGACTGCCCTTCCTCAGTTTCTTCCACCTCCAAGACCGAGTACCTAGAGCCTGTTTTACTAGGGGAGAGATCCTTCTGGGTTCTAGTTTTTATACCCACAGCTGGAGACTTCCATATTTTATCCAATTTACCCATAGCCCCCTTATCTTTTTGTGGCGAGCTACCCCCTGATCTTCTGGGGTTCACCTTAGGGGCCATTTCACCCACTATTTCTCTTCACTTTATATTTGTGGGTTGTATGTATCACTACGGGGATATCACGGACCAACTTAGCAACTTTATACACCATAGGCCCCTCCCACTCGAGAATTTAAAACCCGTTATTTACAGCATACAAAAGTAAGAATTCACAGTCCCTTATGGCTCTGGGGAGCGCTTAAAACCTTGGGTATCACACCCTGATCCAGAAATATCCACCACCAAATATAGCATACTAATATGCAACTACGGAATCATTAGTGTATTCACGCTCCCCCTGGTAGACAGTGCAATCACCCCCCAGAGTCACTGATCTTATTGGGTCCAAGGAGGGGTCCAAATTCATGAGAGAGGAATTCTGCTAAGACCAAGTTGTTCAATTTAGTCCATGAGTCCCGGTTTCTCCAAATCGCTAGGAGGAGTGACCAGGCAGAGAGTCAGGCATCCAATATTGTCCATTCCACATGGGGCCAGTGCAAGAGGCTGCTGCTGTTCAGAATATTGCCGGGGTATTAATCAATGGTTTCACCGGCTTCTGCACTGTTAGATATTCATCACATGTAAAGTCTGATCGTTTTACTCAGCTCCACTCTCCATCCACAAGAAAGGGTCTGGGCCAGTCTATTCAAATCCCAGCAAGGAGTAGCGGAGTTCCACACATGCCCCTCAACACCTCCGCGTCTGTCTATTACATTACTTAATTCCTTTAGAACATGGGGGTGAATGCCATCTGGACCTGGTGATTTGTCTATTTTGATTTTTTGTAGGTGGCACTGTACTTCTTCCTGGGTTAGACAGGTGACCTGTACTGGGGAGTTTACCTTATCACACTGTATTTCACCTGGCATTTCATTTTCCTCAGTGAATACAGTGGAGAAGAATTTTAGTATATTTGCTTTTTCCTGATCCCCGTTTATAATTTCTTCCTCATCATTTTTTAAAGGGCCAACACTTTCATTTTTGACCCTATTGCTATTTATATAATTAAAGAACATTTTGGGGTTAGTTATACTCTCTTTGGCAATGAGTCTTTCTGTCTCTATTTTTGCGGCTTTTATCTGTTTTTTACATATTTCACATTTTTCTCTATAGCTTTTTAATGCTTCTTCACTGCTGTCCTGTTTTAGTAACTGAAATGCTTTATTTTAGTCATTTATTGCCCCCTTAACATTTTTATTCATCCATATTGGTTTTCTTTTATTTCTGACCCTTTTATTCCTATAAAGTATATACATCTTACAGTGAAAATTTAAGATATTTTTTAAAGTCTCCCATTTAGTGTCAGTATTGTTCTTTTTGAGGACAATATCCCATTTTATATTGTTATGGGCTTCTCTGAGTTGATCGAACTTTGCTTTTCGAAAGTTCATTGTTTTTGTGGCCCCTCGAGAGATTCCCTTATTGAAGAACAAGTTATAATGTATTACATTATGATCACTATTTCCTCGGTGTCCATCTACTTGCACATTAATTACTCTGCCAGTTTCAGTACGTTGGAAAATATTAAGTCTAGTAGGGCGCCCCCTCTGGTCAGGCCCTGCACCATTTGGGACAGATAATGGTCTTTAGCTATAGTCAGAAATCTGTTTCCTTTAAAGTCGAAGTCTGCCCAGTTCTCCATGAACCCAAACCCCTCCTTCCTACACCAGCTTCTGAGCCACTTGTTTACCTCCCTTATCTCCCGCAGCCTCTCTGGTACGGCTCGTGGTACAGGTAATATTTCAGAAAATACTACCTTGGAGGTCCTTGCCTTAAGCTTGCAGCCTAAGTCCCTGAAATCATTTTTAAGGACACTCCATCTACCTCTTACTTTGTCATTGGTGCCAATATGTACCATGACTGCTGGGTCTTCTCCAGCCCCACCCAGCAACCTGTCAACCCGATCCGCGAAAGTGCCGAACTCGAGCGCCAGGAAGACAACACACTGTTCGGCTATCCTGGTCTTTGTGACAGATCACCCTGTCTGTCCCCCTAATAATTGAGTCCCCCACTACCAGTACCTGTCTGGCCTGCCCTGCTCTCCTCCCTCCCTCCTTACTGGAGCAGACACCCCCCTGGCGGTCAGAGGCAGAGTCCTGCTGCAGTACCGCTAGCTCTGAAATGACATCCCCCTCATCTGCCAACTGGGCAAACTTGTTGGGGTGTGCCAGTTCAGGACTAGCCTCCCTGACACTTTTCCCTCTACCCCGTTTTCTAACTGTAACCCAGCTAACTGCCTGACTGTCCTGCCCCTCCGTCCCACTATCCATCCCCACCTCGACCCCAGAGAGTACCTACTCAGTGAGCAGGAGACTACTCTGCGGGTTGTCAATGCATCTCAGTGTTGCCAGTTGCTCCTCTAGATCCAGGATCTGGGCTTCTAAATGAGCAACTCGCACACATCTCGCACAACAATATGCACCCTCAAACTGTTGTTCAAGGATTGCATACATTGCGCAAGATGCACACTGGACTGCCTTTTCCAACATGGAGGTCATACTAGATTTGGGGATTGCAAAAATTAACAGAAAAGAAAAAAAAATCAAATATTTCAATTTAAACTTCCTGAATTTAAAGTCCCTTAATTTTAAGTCCCCTCACTTTTATACTCACTCACTTGTATGCTTCACACTCTTGTATACAGACAAACAGTCGCTAGCTCAACATAGTGTATTTGCTTTATATTTATCACAACCACAACCACCTCTCTTCCACTGCCTGGAAGTGAAACTTTTTTTTTTTTTTTTTCATTTACACATCCAAATTTAACGAAAAGTCGTAAAAGACCTGTGGGGTGTTAAGGCTCACTGGACCCCTTGGTACGTGGCTTGAGGGGTGTAGTTTCCAAAATGGTATGCCATGTGGGGGTTTTCTGCTCTTCTGGCACCATAGGGGCTTCCAAAATGTGACATGCCCCCCAAAAACCATTTCAGCAAAAATTCACTCTCCAAAATCCCATTGTTGCTCCTTCCCTTCTGAGCCCTCTACTGCACCAGCCGAACACTTTACATACACATATGAGGTATTTCCTTACTCTAGAGAAATTGGGTTACAAATTTTGGGGGGCTTTTTCTCCTATTACCCCTTGTAAAAATTCAAAAACTGGGTCTACAAGAACATGCGAGTGTAAAAAATGGAGATTTTGAATTTCCTCCTTCACTTTGCTGCTATTCCTGTGAAACACCTAAAGGGTTAACAAACTTACCCAAATGTCATTTTGGATACTTTGAGGGGTGCAGTTTTTATAATGTGGTCATTTGTGGGGTATTTCTAATATGAAGGCCCTTCAAATCCACTTCAAAACTGAACTGGTCCCTGAAAAATTCCAATTTAGAAAATGTTGTGAAAAATTGGAAAAGTGCTGCTGAACTTTGAAGCCCTCTGATATCTTCTAAAACTTAAAACCTGTCAACTTTATGATGAAAATATAAAGTAGACATATTGTATCTGTGAATCAATATATAATTTATTTGGAATGTCTGTTTTTGTTACAAGCAGAGAGCTTCAAAGTTAGAAAAATGCTAAATTTTCAATTTTTTCATCAAATTTGGGAATTTTTCACCAAGAAATGATGCAAGCCTCAACAAAAATTTACCACTAACATGAAGTAGAATATGTCACGAAAAAACAATCTCAGAATCAGAATGAAAAGTAAAAGTATCCCAGAGTTATTAATGCTTAAAATGACAGTGGTCAGATGTGCAAAAATGGCTCGGTCCTTAAGGTGAAAATGGGCTGGTTCCTTAAGGGGTTAAACCCCTCTGGCATTTGACAGATCTTTGGAACAGTGGGCTGTGCAAATGAAAAATTTTCATTTTTCTTTTGGCAGACCACTGCTCAAAAAAATCTATCAGACACCTGTGAGATGTAAATGCTCACTGCACTTCTTATTAGGGGTGTAGTTTCCATGATGGGGTCACATGTGGGGGGGGGGGGGTTCACTGTTCTGGCACCATGGAGGCCTAAACGCACATGGCCTTCAATTTCAGCCAGATTCTCTCTCCAAAAGCCCAATGGTGCTCCTTCTCTTCTGAGCCCTGTAGTTCACCCGCAGAGCACTTTACATCCACATAAGGGGTATTTTCTGACTCACAAGAGATGGGGTTACAAATTTCGCTGGGCTTTTTTTCCTATTGCCCCTTGTGAAAATGATAAAATTGGGGTAACAATAGCATTTTAGGGAAAAAAATATACATTTTTTTATTTTCACCTCCAACTTTAACTAAAATTTGTCAAACACCTGTGGGATGTTAAGGCTCACTATACCCCTTATTACTTTACGTGAGGGGTGTAGTTTTCTAAATGGGGGTCAAATATGGGTGTTTTTTATGTTTATGTCAGAACTGCTGTAACTACCAGCCACCCCTGTGCAAATCACCAATTTAGGCCTCAAATGTATATGGTACACTCTGTTTACACTA